>NW_017305885.1:111279-113016 GCF_001594115.1 Trachymyrmex septentrionalis
TTTTACTTAATCTTATGCGAATCAATAAATTGAGAAGGAAAAATCCCATTTTCCCGGTCGAAGCGGAGAACAGTAGTAATGCTATATTAAACTGCCAAGCGATTTTACGAATTTCTTATGTTAATAATTTTACGAGAATATTAATAATTTGATAATAATGAGACTTAAGAACTGCGAGTAATTTTATTGCGAAAAGTATTACCTCAGCCGAGGTTCGAACGCGGATCTGCCGTATTCCGTGTAATCTTATACGAATATAACGTGATATATTGGCAGTAATGAAAGCCCAACTTGTACTGTTGTGCCAACACAAATATTTAACTTGTTACGTATATCTCAACGTGAAATCTATGATAGAGAATCGGTATATTTCATTGTTAAATTAATAGGTATAACGTCTTTTGCACGTAGTTGCTAATTTAAACTAAACTTTCATTTATCTCATTTTTCAGTTTATTATTATTCGCGCAAGTTGAGTTACGTTGATATTTCCTTCCGTGCCGCTGGCATGCATTTCCGCCGAACGGCGACGCCAGTCGAGCAAGAATTCGCGTTACAATGTCGTTCGATTGTGTCTTCGTTTATCGAATGAATTCGCCAGCAGCCGGTTATTTTTCTCGACGAAACGATGTATCTGTATACGTGCAGCCTCGTGCATCCAATGTTTATTGCTTTGCCACTCTGTGATCGGCGAATTCCACGGCGACTGAATCGTCGTAATAAAATCGATCGTCATTTGAATGTCGATCTCCATTAGCAAAGAAGAACTAAGAGTCTTGTTTAAAAAGTCATGACGCATCGACGATGAAATTACACGCGCAAGCAGCCATTTATGGGGGGAATGCGATAATAAATGCGTGAAGTCTCCGCTAAAATTTTAAATCTGACTTTCGCTGCGATCTCGATCAGCAACAATTTGTTGATTAATTTAAATTGTCCGCTGTTATTTATACGATTGGCAAGTAACGCCAAGTTACTTTGTCGATCGTTTTATTTTGTTATAATTATGATTTGGTAATGACATTGTGAATTTTTTTATGGCGGTAATGGTAAGAGTTAGAAAAGTCAATCGTTACTTGTAACAAGTTGAAAAAGTCGTTACTGAAAAAAAAAAAGAAAAAACTCCCAATTTGTAATTGCTATACTTGTAACTGCTTATTACTTTTTTCAGTAAGAAACGCGTAACGATGATGAGTTACTTTCCAAAGTAACTCTTGTAATTTAAGCACAACCTTACCGTCATAAAAAATTGCTACATCGTCATAAAATCGTTTATTATAAAAAGCAACGGCAAAGTAACTGAAAAGTAACGTTTGTCGAACCTGATTATTTATATTCATCTGTGTTACACACGGCAAATACCAATCGCAAAGTGTAAATAGTTTCGAACTTAAGGAAATTTTAATCTTCCTCCTTTTCGTTCATTTATTTTATTTTATTTTATTTTTTTATTTTTTTTTTTTTTTGCCGCCTTACGGTTTAAAAGTCCACCGAGTGGTTTCGTTTACTGCCGTACCCCGCGTTTTTCCCTCCGGCGCGAGGCAACAAAGTATCGAAGTAATAAAGTTACAGCCACGCAGAGATTTAATATCCCACGTTCGTCGCAGTGGTGTTTCCAGTTGCGAGCAATTGGCAGCCGGTATTACACACGACGGTGCGACGGTGCCGCCGTTATCGCAGAATCGCTTGCGTAACGACGTTAAATCATTGCACGGCGATCGAAACGCACTCACGGCA
>NW_017305885.1:113116-113860 GCF_001594115.1 Trachymyrmex septentrionalis
AGCCCGGCTCCACCGCGTAGACTACGATAAATCTCGATCTCGTTCTGCTCCGAGACGGAAATGCAGCCCACGTTGTAGTCTACGTCGCTCGATTCGAACTCGCTCCGACTGCACTCGCGGCGATTTAACACGCGATATATTGTCCCTACGTGTTATTCTGTTACGCGGATATCCATAAGGCATACAGCGATGATAAATATACGGCACACGTACCCGTGAATCCGCGCGGCGTCAATTGAAACACAAGACGGAAAGCACTTTGTATCGTTCAGTGAAATTAGCTACTTTCAAGAGAGATGATTTTTAACACTCCTTTTTCTATCGCTCACGTCTCGATATTCCAATGTTAGAGCGATGACAGATGTGTAAAGAAGAGAAGAAAAAAAAAAAACTTTTTTTTGCCTGCCTCACGGTTTTCTCGAACACAAATTGCGTTTTGTAAAACGCAAATTTAACCCGCCGATAAATTGATAGCTTTTATAATTTGACCAGTTTACACAGCCGCAGACAGAATAATTAGTTTAAACAACCAACAGCTACACGTATTCGCGTGTATGTACGTATATATACGTGTCTTTTTAAACGCAAATTTATGAAGTGCCTTAAATGAAAGCTCTGCAAACGTAACGCGACTCGGTATGACTAGGATATGCTCGGCTCATGAACTGTTTCGCGTTGTACATTTTTTTTTAAGAGCCTATTATATATATATATATATATATATATATATATATATATATATAT
>NW_017305885.1:113986-123241 GCF_001594115.1 Trachymyrmex septentrionalis
ATATATATAATATATATACATATATATATAAATGACATCGTGTCTGCGTAATTCCGCATAGGACACTCTGGTCGCGCGCGGCACTTTTTAATTACTCTAACTTTAAAATGCCACCATTACGCGCTCCGAAAAACAACGGCTATTTTAACAAGAATTTAATTATGCTTGTCGCCTACTTTTCTCCGGCGAAATGACTGTTCCCGAACGGATACAAATTTTACAGATTTACGCAAGGGAAAAAAATTAATTCAGCACTTATTACGCGGATTTCTGTCTTCCTTTTTTTAATTTTTTTTTTCACTCTGAAAAGAATTCTTACGTAACACGCCCCTTAAGTATAGGTAATTTGCTGAAAATGTTTCAGTCCTTTTACCAGCAGCGCTTGATTACCGTTATCAACAGCACCGATAATAGATTCATTGTAAAATTAATTAAATTGATTATATCACTACAAAATTGTGGCAGAGTAAGTGGTAGATATCGGAACGTTCTTTTCTTACCGAAAATTTATCTTCGGCTGCAATTCGATAGTTCCATTCCACTATCGATGCCGCGAATTAGAATAATTCACGTTTTCGTCCAATCGACAGTTTGCGATCGAGCATTCGTTTAATTAAATCGTCGTAGCGGTGGTCGCGCGCTTGGCTCTCGCGGGAAACTTGGGCAACTGGAGCGAAAAGTGCAAGGACAGATCGGAATACGATTAATAATTTATTCCAGGCACGTCGTTCGGCGAGTCGGCGACGCGGGGCGATCGAGAACAGGTGGGCGAGAGAAAAGAATCGAGATGGGACGACGGCGGATGGAAGGACGACGAGAGGGCCACAAGGAGTACGCAGATCGCCAGGACAGGTAAGGGAGAGAACCTGTTGAATTAATATCAACCTTCCGGCATTCTGCTCTCTCTCTCTCTCTCTCCCCCTCTCTCTCTCTCTCTTTTCGTGTCTACGTCTAATTTGCACCACGCATGTCCGATATAACAGTGATTAATTTTGACAAGTACGATGCGCAATGAAACAATGATTGCTGGATCGAAAACCAGCCGTCGATGCGTATTATCCTCGCAGACTCGTAATGTTATTCATGGGTATTTCCTCTATAATTACCGTGTCTGCCGATCACGCTGCTCGCGCACGTACGACGTTTCCGCCGATCAACGTGTCTGTCGTCCATAATTGAAATTGATCGCGAGAATTAACGTCGCGCGTTTAAACGATGATTTTCCCCTTCACTCTGTGTAAAACTCTCACTGATGCGCGACAGATGTAGTACACGAGGGAAATAATCCGAAAGATTTCGAAAGGGACGTCGCTCGAAATTATACTGATGTTTGAATGTTTGCCAATTAAGTCGAGACATTACGAACTATCGTAACGTGAAACGGTAATGTAAATTTGTAAAGGAGGAAAAACTGTTTAAATAAACAAGTGAGCGTTTATTTGCAGAGTGAGCAAATATTTTCTGGAAAATAATATTGTAGAGATATAATCTCGCATCGGAAACAATATTTGTTGTTTGACTTAGCGAGCGACGAGCGTACGACTAAGTGAGCACGAATGCGTAGTTCGCGAGAAGAAGTTTCACCGGCAAAGGTGCAGTCGTTCGTTCGACGACGGCTGGGAACGGAAACATTCTACTTCATTAATTTAATCAGCTATTTTAGGGAAATCATGAGCCGTCTTTGAAATTTTCGACACTATCGGCGAACTTTGTACGGCGATGCCGCAAACTACACGGCTTCTTCCCTCCCGATATAAACGCGCACAATGAAAACTTGTTTCGAAGTCGATAATGTTCGTGGTATACGATGTAAGAATAGCTCCCATCAAGTATCTCACGAGTATCTCACCATAGAACGCATTGGTTGCACTGTCAGTGCAACAGATTTATGCGAACTCGGGGTATATAGTTATCGGACTTCTCTATCCTACATATAAGTAGAATAACTAAAACTCTAAACATCGTAATAACTTACGAAGTAGCTTCTCATGAATGAGAAACTCCGCTACAATATATATATCGGAGGAGTAATTTGCAAAATGTTTGTAATTATATTAATAATACGTGCAACTATATTGAAATATGACGTAGCCTCGCTAATGATCAGTTTTTTTTTTCTACGTATATTAATAAATTTAGTTCGTGTTACATTATATTGAAATTATTAGCAGTTCGAATAACGAGTATTGATACTATTATTAATATTTATTGCGTTCATTAGTAAACTAATTGAAGCATGTGCTTACATAATGTTACCAGTATCAAAATGTGATAAATACCAATTAAATTTCCATTGTTCAATACTAAATGTATTTTGTTTCTCTTGCGAAATATGAAACAGGGCATTTAGAATTTTACGAAAATATATAACTATCACTAAGCGCTTAATATATAAATGAATGGATAAATAATCGTAGAATATTCAACCATAATTTCTCTGAGATAGCCGAGATAGCCACGCGAGCTCTTTCAAGTTTTGCGCGTAACTTAAAACGTTAAATCAACGCTCGAGAACTTTCAGAAAATCGTTTAATTCATGTGATTTAATTTATACGATTGTTATTTAATAACGCTATTTTACCTGTTATGAACAAATAATTACAACAATTTTGAATCGCATGTATAAATTGTAAACGTCTCGTCGATGCACGAACAACACTTTTTGCTTCTTCATTGTAGTTGTTTTCTTCAAACATCTCGTCGCTTCGACATGCCAATTTTTTCGCTGTCACGTTAATCCGCGTCGCAGTGCCAAATTTGAATTTACTAGCCGCTACAGCGGTTGTATAAACTGTATAGGGCACGAGGCTATTGCGTTGCGAGATACAAGAGCCACTACGGTACGAAGAAAATGCTTCGACAAAATATATTTCACCTCCCAAAAGAATATTACTTGCGAATTTATTGCGCTCGGCCGACAACTTTTATGGTGCCGTTGGCCCGGAAACGTTTAAGCGAGACGTTTCGTGGGTGTCCCGCGTTTGCCGCGGAAAATACGATTATCCAATTACGTTATCCGCTCGACCAAACTCTCTCATTCTCTCTCTCTTTCTCTCTCTCTCTCTCTCTCTCTCTCTCTCTCTCTTTCTACTTCTTTTCTCCCTCTTCTTTCTCTATTACTCTATGGGCTAGATTGAGATTTTTCGATGTGCTTTGCATATATTTCTCTTTATATATTTGTTTTTTTTTTTTACTTTTTCCTCACTCGACGTCACACCTTCGCCCTCGGGAGATAAGCGTTATCACTTTGAGTGCCTGAAATGCTGATATGTACCTCAGCGGCTCAGCGCGATGGAATGCGGCCTTATCATCTAACTAACAAATATTCTGTGAGCGGCTAATGCATATAGTTCCAACGCACACATTCGGAAGAGAAATAGAGAGATAAAGAGAAGAATAGCAAGAGAGATTACTCGCTAAAACCCCACCGTGCAAATATTTACCGAAATACACATTATTCTTTCCCTCCGCCTCGTCCAGCATTTGACATAGTCTCGGCAAATGGATTTCCCGACTGCGTTATGAAAACAGAGAGTACGGGAAGCGGAATGAAGGGAGGAGTCGAGAAAGAGAGAACCATAACGTCAATCCTATAGTATCTCTTTATTAAACCTGGGAACATGTAACATTCCCGTTATTGTAGAATACAACTAGCACGCAGGCGCTGTGCAAGTTGTAGCAAATTATTGACGTTTTTGTAAAGGTGCGACGTTATTGTTATACCGCAAATCGTGTTTGTTATTCGTTACAGAATTTTAGATGAAAATATCATGAGAAATATGTTCTGTATTTCTTAATAAAAGTATTTAAATGTCGAAATAACTATATTGTTATTATTTAGGTATTTTAAATTTATTTTAAATTTAAATGGATCCAATTAAAATTATGATCTAAAATTAGATTGATGATGATTAATCCTTATTTCAACCTTTTTTTTATCTTACCGTCAAAGAGGTCCTTATCTTATTTTTATGGAGATAACTTGGCAACTCTAAATGAGAATATTAAAAGTTGATTTTAATATTATTGATATATTATAAAGGTCGTATCACCTCATTTTGTGAATGGTGATGTTGTTATAATACACTTTATTACGATGTAATTTCTTTATCATCGCTCGCTGAGTCGCGCAAACTGTGTTTTCAATGAGCGTCGAAGTCTGTGCAACTTTTTGGAGGCATTCTGATATATATTGACTGTTCTGTTGCTGTTTCTTCATTTCACGGACATCCAGCTGCGAATTCCATTAGTGCATTACGAAAGTATGCGTTCGGGAAAATAGTTTGGTCGAAGTCACGTCGGTCCCGGACTTTGTGCTTTCATTAAGACATACCCGCGATAAGACGTGCAAATTTATCTTGGATCGTGATTCATTGGTATGCATTGATAATCGGTCGCGAATAAATTGAATCATTGTCTAACGATTTTCAAAGTAAAAAAGGAATGGCATAATCCGTTTTGTAATTGAGAAAAAAGATATCGACGTTAAATGAAAAATCGGAACAAGAAAATTTAATGGAATATCTAAATAATATTTTTTTCAATGAAATACATAAAAGTTAGTTCTCTTAATGACTTTAAATTTGATTTTTTTTTTTTAGCGAAATATCGATCAGTCGCAATAACAAACAAGACTTTTTCAGGTCAGAGAAGTGAGCACACTTTCTCTTTTCATTTCGAAACTGTTCGTGAAGAGTACCCTCATTCGTTATGCAGCGATATTTCAATTAAAGGTGCAGATATCGATGCAGATATCGCTTGATGTTGCAAGCGGCATGGTCGAAAAATTACTCGACCAGCTTTTACACCGGGTAACATCGATAAAAATGATAATTGACATTAATTAATATCGAGGTCGCAGTCTTCCCATGGAACGGTATCTTCATCGATATAAGTTTCAATTATAACGCCGGGACATCGTTGCGTCATACCTCGTATGCGCTTTTCGTCTCGAAGGGATCGGCCGCCAATTAAATTTGTCTCCTTGCGTCTCGATCGGTCATTAATCTCTCGCGCATCGACATCTCGGGCGTGACATTAATCATTATTACTCACCTCACGCCGGAAACCGTCGTAACACGCGAAAGTTGACGCGTGGTGATTTGTCTTAATTAACGATTATTTCACGGATTTGATTGCATTACCACACCGAGCGTGACACTCGTCATTAAGACTGCTACCGGAACGGCGCTATAATCTGTGCTCAAATTTGTTCGTGGAAATCGCGCAATTAGCTGCGTGCACGTCACATTTACGATCGTCGCGTTTGCTTCCTCTCACGAATAACGTCCTCGAGAAACTCGCAGTTTGATTTAACGCTCTTTTTTTGGAAAACAAATTATTATTTATGGAGAGAATTTGAGTTTGTAACAACTCTTCGTAGCGATTCGCAACATCTTCCGACGCATTTACCTATGCCTCGACTGCAAACGACTGGCGAATTGCTTCTGAAACGATTCGCGTTTTGCGCTGATATGCGACCACTTTTGTCACATATATTACACGGTGGATAATCATTGTGGAAACACATAAGTTCTCGAGAATTATATTTACGATTTTCTCGGAGATAATTATAATTGTGCGCTCAACAATCCGCTTTGCTGGCTAGTCATAGCTATTATAAATATAGCTATTTTAAAGAAGAGGATTTTATATGTGTATACGATCCATTATAATCAAGTACAATATATTTAAAAACTGTATGCCGAGAGTATACACATACATGTATCTTTTATTCTTCAAATGACATAATTCAAAAAATTAAGTTTAAAAATTATATAGATGAAAAGAGTCTTTTTTTTTTTCAGAAAAGGAGAAAAACTCTTTTCATCTATACAGTTTTTAAATAAATTTTGATGTACTAAAAAAGATTACGTAGAAACACAAAAGCCGGTACATAATGATATAACATCATTGGATCAGCCGTGGAAATAGTATTTTGCTTTGGATTATAAAACGGAGGAAGTATACACGAGGTAAACTTTTCTGACCGGCTTACGCCACGCCATCCATATATGTACCTATATACAGGATATCAGTGTATATATCTTCAGAAACCGACGAAAGGATAATTTTCAGCGGTAAAAGCATCGTACGTAAAAAAATATCGCAAGTTTACTGGAAACGCTCCAATTAAATATTAGTAGGAGAGAGACTTGTAATATAAATTTCCAATTGTTTGAACGAAACGATATATAAACTGTTAAGCACCAAATAAATAACATTTCTATCAATACATTGATTTATTTTTTGTGTCTTTATACTTTTTAAAATTATCTCTCTTTTTGGGCTGAAAAGTAAATTCCCAATTTCTTAAATTGTATTGTATTTTAATTTTTTTATTCCCTTTGTTAAATTTAAACTTTTTATCTTTTATACGTTACGTGAAACGTACGAAAATAATAATTAAATTAGAAAGTCGTTTTTATCGAATGTTCATACATGTTCATGAAGGTAAAAATGAAAAAAAAAAAAAAAAAAACGGGTACTCGCGAAGAATGTAATTTTATATCTTTTACAGAGAACTGTCTTTTCTGTCCGTCGAGTAGCGCGTATTGTGACGTACAGCAACGTGTTGTCGTGTGCGAGGTCGCGTATTACACGGGACGCGCACGTGAAAAGTTGTTGCACCTGTGTTATATTAACCATATAGGACGTAAAACGCGGCTAGATCAGCTGGCCGTGCGATAAATGTCATAATATCTCCGTGGCCATTGTGTGTTAACATTACGCCGGACAGGACGACAGCGCGACGAGGCCACCAAGACGAGATATTACGAGGCGAAATGTTATTCGCATCACGTGCATTATAAATATCTAATATATATCTTTCTCTCAAGTTTTTCTCTTATTAAATGTGGAAGGAATATAAGATATTTGTAGATTCTTGAGATACCCTATAACGACGTATACATGTGATTAATGATAAATTATACGAATTTAAAATAGACGATGGTAACATCAAATTATGTAAGCGGACGTTAAAAAAAAAAACATTAGGTTTTTTTTTACAGATTTCTTATATAAGTTTATCGTGCGTATTCAAGTTTAAGCTCGTACTTGTCAATTATTATAGATTACGTACAAACTCCGACAACGCAAGACATTATTCCCGTGGCTCTGTGAGAGGGATTCGGCTATTCTAATTTCGCAGTCGCAATTAGAAACCGTTTCTAACGCCGTGGAAACTTCGAGCCGACCGGATTCAAGGAAGCGGCGTCTTACCGCAAAAATAAACCGCCGTTAATTACAAGCTAATGAGAAGTCGTGGGGTGGTGGGGTGACGGAGGTGGGAAAAGTTCGGTCCGTTTCACGGTAGGTCGCCCACTTTCAACAATTTGCGATCTGAATTCGTCGACTTTTCCGACACCTCGCTTCCCACTTTGCCCGACGAAATTACGTAGCAATAATCTCAAGCTTTTCCAGGTTGCAGTCCTGCTAATTGCGCTATTCCCTAAGTTTTATTGGCGATCTCCCGTTATCGGTATCAGGAGGTAAACTGGTAACTTAAGCGGATCTGAAGTATTTATAACCGACAGATAACTTACGTAATTTTTAGCAGCTTTTCTTTCTGATTTTTTAAAAATAACCACAGTTATGGTATTAAAGAATGATACTTTTTATTAAAATAATGCTGGAAATGGGGGTAGAAAAACTTATCGTCCGTTGTTTTACGAGAAACTGAAGATGGATTGTAAAAGTGACATTTTAATAGGATTAGATAGAGATTTGGATAAACACGAGATCAACAGGCTGATGAATGTTCTACACGCATGCTCGAATATAAAAAGAATTACACAGTAAAGTGAAAAAAAAAACTTGCTATCATTAATCATCGCTAAGATCCGATCGCAAGAGCAATGGAGCAAAATGAAACAGATTGCGCAACAAAGCGACAGACGTCCGGCTGGCTAATGGCAAAGCTGGTTAACCGATCTCGTTATCGCTGTCCCGTAATTCGCCTCGTTACGAGTGCATCTGTAATCGCGTGTTATCGTCGGACACACTCGTGTGCCAGCGAACGAGAATCTTGAAGCGTGAGACAAACGTCTATTAATAGGTGGATGCGCAGTTCGCATCCGAATATGAATCAAGGATACGTCGATAACGGCCGATTCTCTCTCTCTCTCTCTCTCTCTCTCTCTCTCTCTCTCTCTCTTGAGAGAAAGAGGGAGAAAGACTGAAAGAATGACTAAAAGAGAAGTTTTATCCTGTGGGATTCGAAAGTATTTGATAGTAGCCAATAGATTTTTTTGTTAGAACACTTGGTTGAAAATACGGTATCTATTCCTACGATATTTTCCGTGTCTTCCTGGAAAAAACGAATTACAATTTACGCTCACCATGATTTGCGGCAATGGATACCGAAGGAGTACCGCTTATTAAGAAATCAGCATTTACTTTTTGATGAAAGTAAATGCACGCTTGAAGTTGACTCTCCGCGGGATAAAAGCTCTTTTACGTCTGTTTACAGTAGTTCATTCCCATCCGCGTATTTTGCATTTCTGTAGGAAATGGGAGAGTAACAGGATGGTTAATATTCGATTCGGGTAAACTCGATGGGACGCGCCTGTTATATTTTGATAAGCTTTTTATGTCAATTGCATTTTATATTCTGGGATAAATCAACGTGAGAGTGCATTGACACTCGTGTATTGCGACCTGCACACAATTCGCGCTTCCCTTCAATTGAAATTTCAGAGAAATGACGTTTTTATCGAAACATCGTCGCGAAGTATAATTCCCTATGATTCGTTTATATTATTTCTTTTAATATTGATCGACAAAACAGCGAGTATCAATATCAATATAAATGTTAACACAGCGAGATATATCAATATATAATACATCACGTTCATCTGTTTACCGCGCACTCCAATCGCAGTTTCATCCAATTTCATCGTAGTTAAAAAGCGCGACGGAACGTATTCGATCTCCTAATTAATTCAAAGAGCTCGCTCGACTCTCATTGTATAAAACTTACAAAAACTTCCCTCAACTTTCTTCGATATCTAAAACGGAAACGCGGCCGTTTGCTCCATTTCGCAAATTTCGTATCGTCGTTGCGCCGTAATTACGTAACCATTTTCAAACACAAGCGAGTCCAAGGACCGCGAAAGAACCGTTAGGCAAATATTTTATTAGAACACGTCGCGCTGCCGGCATTTCGGGGATTCGCGTACATTATAACAAGCAAATAAAACGCGAGTGTAATGCCGTTTGTATATTTTCGGCATAATTAGCGAATAGTAAAAC
>NW_017305885.1:123341-127506 GCF_001594115.1 Trachymyrmex septentrionalis
TTAGGCAAATATTTTATTAGAACACGTTGCGCTGCCGGCATTCGGGGATTTATATACATACATTATAATAAGCAAATAAAACGTGTAATGCCGTTTGTATATTTTCGGCATAATTAGCGAATAGTAAAACCGAACTCTCGCAATCTGTTAAAGCCTTGCCGCCACTGCTAATTGAGAAATCACCTTTGACCTCAACTAGTCCGTTTCTTGGAAACATCTCGAGTGATCAAAGAGATCGCTGTACCTCCTCGAACTTGAATCATCATCGATATCGATCCATGACGATGTATCTTTCTGGCATCCTAAAATTCTGAAGAAAGAAGTTTTAAGTAAAATCGACAAATTTTTTGGTTGGTTTTTTTTTTGCTATCTAAAAAAATGTTCGTTATGTTTGATATACGTAAACAGTAGATGTTATATGCGAATTAGTATTTCTTATTGAGATGGAGTCATCTATAATATGACATTGATTCGATGTGTTTATCGGTTATCTATGAATTTGTTATACAACTTGTAAAGCAAGAAATCCTGTCGCACGACAAATTGCACCGTCTAATGCTCGACTGACTTCAGCAGGTGGGAGGTCAAAGATCAAAACAGCGTAAATCTCTCTCTCTCTCTCTCTCTCTCCCCCCCCCCCGTTTTCGCTGACGGTGAAATGATTTACAACGGATCGTTACAGCTCGCTTCTAGCGAGCGACGATTAAACTTTCCCGCTGCGATACCGACTCGTGACAAACGGTAAAGGATGAAAAGCTCGCGCTTCATCGCGTTTCGATGATGGCTGGCTCTTGTCGAGCCCGTTCAAGCAGTTAAACGTGGGGTCAACGTGCGTCATCGTAACTCAACTTACGAGGATATTAGCCGATACGTTTAGTTACGTAGCGGCCTTTTGTACACCTTGTTCTTTTCTGTGTAATGTGTTACACCGACGAGAGAGACGAGACCGAGGCATCTCGAAGATGCTCGGCCGCGCCACCACTTAAAATTCTTTTTTTCCTTTTCTTTCTGCCTCTCTTACTCTCGTGTCTCGCCAGATTCAAGTATGGTCGTCGACGGCTATGTGATATCGCACGTAGACCAAACGATGCTCGCGAATACCATTCGTACGCCTTTCAAGTGATGATGATCTCGTTCGCTTGCCGATAATAATAACTTATCGGCATTGGCATACGCTCATGCCTGTCATGCTCACGACTCTGCCCGTCCGTCCATCCGTTCGTGGTAGATCGCTTTTTTGTCCCATTCAGAGTTTTTGTTACGTGTGAAAGGGAGAACGGTCGCTTATAAGAATTGCCCTAAATGCGGGGAAACGCTTGTCATTTTTCATTACCGCGCCATGCCACGCACCATAAGTTGCGCTATTACGGATGGTTAACCGTGGGGAATTATCATGGGATTGTTATGTCATTGATCATTGCCGCTCGGGGAACATTAAATGGAGGCGACTCGTTAAAGCATGCCGCTCTTGGACCCGTTTATTAGCGGTTGATTAATTTATTAACCGTGCGCGATGGTTGCACACGGAAAGATTTTGCTGAAATATCTGAAAATATCTAGCTGTGTAGATATAGATAGAGCTGAAAATAATTTTGTTGGAGTATCAAAGTTATTACGTAGGACGCTCAAGTATAATGAGCAATACTGCGAAGTTTTGAAATTTTCGTAACTCACTTGAGCGACCTACATAATTATTTCGATAGTCTAACAAAATTATTTTCACAAAACCGTTATTTCCAATTTGTTATGGAAAGTTCTTAAGCAATTTTTTTTCCCCCAACACATTATTCTAATAATTTATTTTGAGTTAATTGTTTAAATAACATTTTGTCTATATTGCAAAGTGTAATTTTTAAATCCTTTAATATTGCAAAAAAGCTACCTTTTAAAAATAAGTTTTATGCAATAAATTAAATTGCTATTGCAAGAAATACGAACATACTCGTATAGTATATCCATTATAGGACAGCTTCCAATTTAACTATACATCTTTATCTTTAACATAAATATTGAAGATAGAAACATATGGTTAAATATAGGAGCTGTTGTACAATGTGTCAAGGACACATGCAGGATCACTGCAAACATCGAGTAAAATATAACAGATATATTTCTACTAATTTAATGTCGGCGCTAGTTTATTGTTCGATTTAATCTGAAAAAAACCTCGGGACGCAAATAACTTTCTAGTTATTCTCGACAGTGACATACTCCGCGAATCAAGTTACCAACCTAGATTTAAATCTTTTATAAAAATAGTGAGATGAATATTCCAATAACGATTAAAACTGATGGATTTGCAGTGCGAAAAATTCGCATGCTATGCGACGGAAAAGAATATACGATAGCGAAGGTGCGTTCATCTATTGACGTGTTCGTAATACACACACACACACACACACACACACACACACACACACACACACACATACATACACGGTACAATACGAGATCGTTTTTAGGCCGACAATTTTTACGCGCTTTTGTCTGATATTATTGTGAGAATTTCTCATTTCCGTGGATATAAGAAAGCAAGAATAGATTGAGGTCAATAATCTTGTACACGCTCGTAGTAAAAATTTTTACAGACCATTGAAGTAGCCAAGTCTCGATTAAAAGTATTCCACCGGTTTATAAAGTATATCAACTTCCATCCTGAAATAAAATTCTTGAGGAAAATGGACTTCTTTTCTTTCTTACGACGTTTGCCGAAGAGTAATCGTCCCACCGGGTTCCAATTCTTTTTCTCTGCCCGCTCTCGGACTACCCAGAGCGCGACCGCGGAGCCGTGAAATAGCCGTAATTAAAATAGATGTAATCACTCGACCACGGTAGCTACGTAGTAAAGTACACCAGTGCTACGTGGGCATTATCCTAAGCACGAAGCTTTGTTCGTTGCGCGCACACGCTCACACAAACTACTTGTTAGCACAAGACCTGGGAAACAATTTTGTTTTATCCATTTAAGCAGTTTCGTTGTTGCCACGTTCCATTGCTTTCGTATGCACTAGGTAATAATATTTCAACGTCATTGGTTGAACGAAGTTAAGTTTTTTCGTTATCATCACCCTGAATCCCTTTTGTGCTGCCTTGAATGTAAAATTAGTAATTGAATATAAAACCATTGAGCCATTAGAAAGTAACTGACTCTATTTTATTCTTGTATTTACCCGCGTTAAACTCCCGCAATATATTTTAGTGGATGTTTGTCGAATGCATTATTTGTTTCGTTGGGAAAAATGTATTCGTTGAGTCCAATTATATTTTATACATATATATATATACATTCGATTGTTATGCATGTACGATACACATGCAAGTGTGAAAATGTGTACCGTATTTTACGAAAGCAACTTTTGGCGGACTGGCTTCAAGAATCGAATCCGAGACAGAAGGGAAGAAGGTGAATTACCATGCAGGTACCTTCAAGGTGGCCGAGAATATTCTTTGTGATTTATTGGCGACGTAAATCCGTGGCAACGAAGGGTGTAAGGAGAACGCAAGGGAAAGACGGATTGTAAGAGTGAAATAGGAAAGGAGAGACGGCGACGAGGGTGTGAGAACGGACGGTCGATGGTTAAGGGGAGGGAGATAGGAAATCTTTTTCCGAAGGACCTGCTTCCTCTTTGCACTCGCTACAGAAAGAGACCATTATGAGGATCCACGGAGAAAAGGTTCACGATTGTCCCGCGAATATATTGTTAAAATGCAGGCGAATGCACATTCGCGAAAAAAGAATGATGTGAGAGTTGGCAGGAAATGAGGAAACACGTTTTCCACAATATATGTATCAAACTTGCAGAGAATTGCCCTCTCTCTCTCTCTCTCTCTCTCTCTTTCTCTCTCTCTCTCTGAAAGCACGAAGAGCCATTGATTGAAAAGTCTTCCAATTAGTGAGAACGTATAACACTTAACGTTCTGTGCCACATAGGTCATCGATGATTCTCGCTGGACTTTTCGTTCAGGAAGATATTTTAGCTAAAAAGAGAAACATAACTATAAAATATTTTTTGATATTATGCATAAATTCATAGTTATGACGTAAAGTACAATATTAATACCGTGGATCATCGATAACTCACGCAATGTGATGGACAAATCATATGAAATTGGTGCGGCACGGAACGTGTTAAATATGAATGATGTATATATATATATATATATA
>NW_017305885.1:127544-129029 GCF_001594115.1 Trachymyrmex septentrionalis
GTACTTATAGCGCATATATTATAATATTATTAGTGTGTAACATTATAAAATATTACATTAATATTATAAAATTAATATTAAAAAAGTAAATGTAATCACAAGAGGTAGAGTACACGGCTACAAATACAAATGGATACAACGTAATGCTTTTAATTTTTTGTTATCGACATGTTTGTCGAAAATGTTGTCGATGGCCCATCAAGGACGTCGTAATTCATGATTTGAAAATCACCGCGGTAAACTTTATCCGTGTCAGGTAAAAATGGCGGAATTCGGAGAAGAATTACGTCCAGTATCTAAAACGGAGGACGGAGCTAACACCGTTGTCGTCGTAACGAGTGACTGAGAAGGTCGAGAAAGTAATCTGTCCCACTTTTCACTCTTAACCAGCCTAGTGACTAGGGCATTCTGAAAAAGAATTTACGGAGTCTCTTACATGTTCAACTAGAGTGAAATCAGACACACAGCAAATAATTGAGCTAACGTTGATTTCCGATATTATAATATTTCGCGAGATTAACTTGATTTATGTTACATGCAATTAAATGAATATCAAATTCAAGAAATGTCGATCAAAAGGAGTTTCTCGATATTAATTAATGGATAATTCTATCTTGTCGTATTATAAAATTTTAATTTTATAATAAAAATTGTTTCTTTTATATTTTTTCTTACATATAACATACTTGTTTAATCACTTTATCGCTGGCGATTTCTTCATATCAATGAAATACGGTCACACCTTCTCTTCCATTGTTATCTTTCGTGTTATCTTTAGTTACTAGAGCATTCATATGTCTGTAACTGCACAGTTATAGTCGTGGTTGATTGTGTCTGAAAGCAGAATCCTCTGCATGGCTGCTTATTATATTTTCGTTAACCGAAAGATGTGAAACTGTCTTGATACACGTTTACTGGAAATGACACGAAGATATTCTGCTTCCGTTTATATATAATGAGGCTTTTGTCAAAAATTTAAATATTTCCTTTTCTGCACACAAATATTGTGATAATCGATATAACTTGGAATTACAACGAGAAAAAATTTTACAGTTGCTTTTTTGTAACGCAAGTCATATTTGTCATACGTCACATGTTTTCCTGGATGCTCTCTACATCAATCTGACAGGCTTATATTGGAAACCTGTCTTATGCAAGTAACACTGAAGAAAATAACGTAGCCGTATGTAAGCACAGCGAATCGATTTAATAAGGGAGGAAGCGATGTTCTGCTTAATCGATTATTCATGGATCTTTAATGACATCGATTACCTTTTTGCAATATCTGAGACGTATAATGCTCTTCAGAACTGGTTTCTTTTTTTCTGAAGGATAACATGTTGCAACTAAGCCGCATATCGAATTACCACCGAAGATTATAGTTTAGTATCCTTTACACAGAGCAAGAATATCATTAAATAGACTCTAATAAGAATTATATATTATATAGTATTAAAATGTTACACTTTCACCGGGATTAAATAC
>NW_017305885.1:129129-132020 GCF_001594115.1 Trachymyrmex septentrionalis
ATTTAACGTGGTATTCGCTAAATAAATCATCGCTTCCTGTATGGGCTATCTGTTATTCATTTTAAACATTCTGTCTATACGAGACAAATTGCGAATCGTCATGTTCGTAAGCAATGAGATATACAGGAATGTCGCAGCCTCATCATGAATTCTTCACGCTTCACCGCGGTCCAGACTGAGCTGTTTCCTCGTCAGACGACTCTTAACGATAACAAGCTGCCTGGAAACAAGCGCGGTCATTCGTTGTAAGTGAGAAAAATTGAGCTAGGCTAAGCTTCCGCGCCGCATATATATAAACTCTACATAGTTGTGATGTCTCGTAAATATAGCACGTGTAAGTAATGAGCAAGATGTATATATAGCTTTTACATACATAAAAGTTATATATCTTTCTAATTTTTGTTTTTTAAGAAAAATTATTATCAACAATTGTCATAACTTTGATCAATTACAATTCGTAATTGGACTGATAAGAATAAATCTAATTAATAAATCTAATTAAATAGGAAAATTAAATCCTATTTTTGGTCAAAACAAATTTTAATGCTTAAATATTTCGGGTATTAATTTTAACATGTTTTATTTATAATAACAAAATATTGTCATAAAATACATATTTTATTACGAAATTAAATTATAAAGTAATTAATATATTAATCAATAATTACGCTGCGCTAAGTTATATTATGATAAAAATGCTTTATAATAAAAATACTGTGATACTTGCATGCATTTTTTATGTTATTTTATGAAATATTCAATTCTAAAATATTCACGTACGTATAAAATAATTTCATTCATTTCACATTGAAACAATTCTCTTCTTTTATAATGGTGTTAAATTCTCATAATGTCTTTCTTACTCGACTGTTCCCGGCGCGGCGCGGCGCGGCGCGGCGGCGTTACAAAACGTTTAACGAAGAATTGCGAGAAGAGCGCCACACGGAACATTGTTCGTCAGAAACTTCACGATGTCTTCCTAGGGACGAGTTCCAAGGGTTTGGCCGACTTCCGCCCACGATCGCCTGTGAGTCCTTGTTCATGTGAAATCCACTTTCGTCCGTATCCCGCTGGATTCACGAGGCCAGTGGGATATTACTGACGGCGCGAATGAGGTCACAGGGTTTGAGGATTTTCATGATAACGAATTAGTTACGGTACAGTAAAATCCCGATGATAATTTTATGATACCGACAGGCTTTTAGATTTTAAATTATATATTTCGAATGTTTGAAGTGCGACAGACCGTTTTGAAATGTTCGCGCATTTTGCCAAAACTGCTTGCTTTTATTTGATATGATTCCATTAATTTTATTTAAAGTACAAATCTAAATTAAAAGTGTGGATGCAGGATTAAAGAGATCCTTAGGGCGTAAATTATTTATATTAATTATACTTTTGTGCAAAAGATAATATTTTCCAATATGGAAAAATGTTTCATAAATTAGTAACCGGATGCAATATAAAATATATAATTTATAATGAAAGTTTGCAACAAAATGAAAATTTTAAATAAAAAAATCTTTAAATGTGCCATTTTATCAAAAATGTTTTTCATTGTACTAAACCTGAGCTTGACAATATCAGCGGATAATCCGAAATTGTTCATACATTGCAGTAACAAAATTTATGTATTTCATGTCAAAGAAGATTGACGATGTCGTTGAACCATTTATCAATCAATAACCCATTTTCTATCCATTTGAGTTATTAAGAATCCGTTGCAATCATTAGGTCTATTTTTTTTATTCCTTCACTCTTTGAACTGATGTGCACGGTAATAAAACGGCAATAAACGTATATTTTACTGGAACTTATTTCACCATATGCATCAATTCAGAGAGTACAGGAATAAAAACCAGATCTATTGATTCATGACACACATACTATTATGAGTGACATACTTCACTCCGTGAAAAATATATTTTATCAATAACAACGATTTATGATTTTACGATATAAATGATCACTTTTAAACTGTGTTTCCCTTTCGTTGAAAATTTCGTATGTCAATAAATATATTATCGTTAAGGAATCTAGTGTTTATTGCGTCAGATAAATGACAAATTAAATAGATGTTGTGTATCCGTTTGCGTATGCAATGTAAAGATGAAAAAAATTATTTGTAGGGGAATGATTATTGATTCAACATTATGTCTGACATTTTTTGTTTTAATACTGTTTGAATGAATAAATTATCGAATTGCAGATTTGTTTCTGCATTTAATTGAAATATAAATAAGAGAAAGAGAGGAGAGAGAAGGGTTAAACCTGAAATAAGCTTGTAAAGTTGGTACATAGTGGCGAGACGCGGTATTTCGACGGAACTGTTTACACCCATGACGTTCAGCTCCGCACTTAACTCCGGTGTACTCATGGGATAGAGAATGTAGCTGCAAACCTTCGGGGCACATAATGACCCCGTTCTTAACCCGGTCGTAGGAAATTACCACCTCTGCTTGAAAGGGCGATTTATCGAATGAAGACAAAGCTGTACCTTGTAAAGAAAGCGGGATGACGATGGGTTGCCATTTTAATATACTCATAACATAGTATCAACACAGCCACTGATCATATTATAGTTTGCAATTTATAAAATTATTCATGTAAAATTTAATAATTTGTTTTTTATGCAAATGATATGCCGGGACGAGATTTTCTTAGCAAAATGACGAATCAAATCTATTACAAGTTGCAGTAAAATTTTAATAATTCTAATTTTTTAATACAATTTTTGTTCTCGAGTAACCGTTTATGTATAATTTCTACAGTTGTATATAAAATCTATTAATTACTATTATTA
Source organism: Trachymyrmex septentrionalis (assembly GCF_001594115.1). NCBI lineage: Eukaryota > Metazoa > Arthropoda > Insecta > Hymenoptera > Formicidae > Trachymyrmex > Trachymyrmex septentrionalis. The sequence goes on from NW_017305885.1 coordinate 131,933, forward strand.
TACATTTCTATCTTTTTTTTAAATATTACTTCTATATATCTAGATACAGTTTTCTATATTCGATATTATCTCTATATATCTAAATATA
>NW_017305885.1:132120-172920 GCF_001594115.1 Trachymyrmex septentrionalis
ATAATTTCATTTTTATAAAATAATATTATAAATGACCTCCTTTTTAAACAAGACAAATATTCTTGTGGCTTCGGTTGAATATCCAGTTTTCAATAGAAACAATGAGAATTATCCAACTATCAGGTTAACTTTCGGCGACACAAGTCGTCATCGAGTGCTTCTCACGACGGCAAATATTGGTCCCGAACGACATAATGAGATTCATTCGGCGGCTTGGCGTTTTGTAAACTTCGATTGAATATTTGATGAGGGAGAACGATCCGATGGTGGTCGCATTGCACCGCGATAAAGATGATTCACGCGATCGCGAATTCAATATCTTGAGAAGTCATCGTTGTCGTTTCTCGGTCGCGGAAATCCCACGGTTCTTCACTTCTCGAAAATTCATGGATTCCGACAAACCGACCGTCTGGAGCTGAGCTTTACTTTTTCGCGAAAATCTTCGCTGTTTAAAACTCAGCTTCTTCCCACGACGATCGATGCCCTGGATATCTCATTACGATTTTTGATCTTAAAAGAACGAAGTTTATGTCTCTTGAGTCAATTTCGCGACAGTTGCACGATACATCATCATTGCAATTTATTGTTACAATTACATTTATTACAATATTACAAGATATTCAAAATTTGATTAATTTTTTTTTAAATTTATTTTAAACTTATTATTAATCTTGGAAAATATATTAAGCTTTTGTGCACATGACATAATTCTCAAATATAATTGATTACGATTGATCAAATTGTACATAAAAAATTGGAACAATGACAAACTGATTTCAAAGTTACGTAGAATAATTTACAATAGAGTCCGCAATACGAAGGCTCTGACTTGAGAGATGGTGAGAGAGAGAGAGAGAGAGAGGAAGTGCTGAGAGCAAGTTGATTGACTCTGGTGCAACTCAAATAAGAGAAGCACAGTTTATCGAAGTTCAAATCGTAAGTGGAATAGGGTTGATCTTCACCGTGGCAGAACTTACGATAGTTCGCTTGTCGGGTGGCATTAAGTAATCAATTTTGCCGCACAAGCGACGTCTTCTTTACGTCGATTGAGAAGTCTCTAATTAATTACCTAAACTTACCCGCTGCGCATTCTCTCTCTCTCTCTCTCTCTCTCTCTCTTTCTCCTCTCTCTCTCGCTTTCTCTCTCCTTCTCCTCTATCTCTTCTCTTTTTTCTTCCCTCTCTCTTTTATGTTTCTTTTCTTCTTTAAATTGTAGAGCAATCGCGTATATTTCGTAAGTTTATTCATTCGAACGCAAAGTGTCGTCGTTTTTCGATCATAATTGATTCATCGATGCCATTCGCGACTCTCATTCTATTTGACGTGAAATTTTCACATCCAAAAGTTCGATCGCGCCACTTTCTCCTTTAATCGTTTCGAAGCGCTTCACTAAATAAATATTGAGTCGAAGAGAACTATGAGTTAACTCGGTCGTAACGCCTTTTCAATTAGATTTATAATTATAATATAATATATGAATGTATCTCGCTTTTTGCCATTCTCAATTACGAATATTTCGAGAACTCTCTTGTGGAAATCGAGCATGAATAAACACTTTAAAAAATTTAGTTGAAAGAAAATAGCATTTTTTTATTGCTAGCAGTAGCGGATACAATTTGACAATTTGTTATAGAACAAAATGTAATATCCTTTTTATTGAACTACATTGCGATACATTGCTCCCTGAACAATTTTGTGCTTTCTTTGATCTCACAATTTATGTATGAATATTAATAATTTGTCTTACATTCCTGTAACATAACGCTAAATGTACCGAGCATCTGCCGTTGATTAATTTATTAATCTGCTTCCATACGACGAACCCGAAATTCTGCAACACTGTGGAATTTCGTGTTCCATTTGGTAGTTCAACTTCCGCAGATGTGCGGAATCGAAGTTGGAGGAGGAGCAGGACGAAGAAGGAGGAGCTAGTGAAATAGCAATGAGAGAGCTAGCAACGAGGACTGAGAAGGGAAGACATACATACAGGGGCGTGTATCGTCATTTGTTGACTCATAACATTATGAGTCCAAATGGGTTTGGAAAGCGTGAGATGTGGGTGCCACCGATGAAACAAAATTAGAGGGACAATGGTTAGTGGACGGCTGACAAGAAAAGAGAGAAACATGAGGAGCATGAGAATGGAGGGGAGAGGGATCAGAATGGTGCAAAACCTTCTTCTCTTTGACGACTCACAACGAGAAGTCGTCCAGCCTCAGGAGACGCATCGTCGACAAGTTTAGTGGGCGACGGCAAGACATGTCAGCATGATTTCACGATCCCTTGTAGAGAATCCCGTAACTCTCTCTCTCTCTCTCTCTTGCTCGCTCGCTCTGGCTCTCTTCCTGTCTTCCTTCTGTCCTGATTTGCAAGTTACTTTCGTTCTAGTTGGCTGTCCTTAACTCACGAAGCAGTTTTGACACTTCCACGAGGGCAGAAATGAAGCGCTCTCTCTCTGTTGCCTGTTATGGACTGGATAGACAGATAGATGGAGATTGATTCGAAATTCTGGACGTGTAGTTCTAGCAGATGTTACAAAATTGACTGATTAATAGGAGTAACATTCTCACGAGAATACCATTATAACTAGTTCAATCCTATTGATAGTAAATATATATATTTTAAATATGTTCTATAATACTTTATCACAGATTATTTATTTAAATCATAGAGAGAAGAATGGACTATAATAATTTATATACAGTTTAATTATTTCATGACTCTCTAAATAGATTAAAGTATTTAAATAAAATGGTTTCTTATTTTGTCACAAAAAATGCTTCTAAATTTTTTGTTTTGTACTATTTTGAAGAAAACCGTTAAATTTTTAATTATTTGTCCAAGCAGATGATTATTTTTGTTGGTTTAGCTTTGTGCAGCAATCGATTTTGCAATTACGACCCATTATAAGTCTAAATCTATAACCTTTAAGAGGCCGTAAGTCGTAAAGTTGTATGAAATTGACCAATCACAGTCGATATTTTTTTATATTTGACCGTTATTGGTCAACTTCGTACGGTTTTACAGCTTATGATCTCTTAAAGCAAAGTTGTGAATGTATACTTTAAGAGTTAAATAATGTATCAACGGAAAATCATAAATACTATATATAGGATGAATAGTTTACAAGATTACATGACAAGTTTAAAAGATTTTAATAGATTCCTCAAATAAATTTCAGATGACCATATGTCTGGAAGGACTTCATTTCAAAGATAGGAGTGTCAAAGTTGAATTAAAGTTTTATTAAAATAATTGGTTTTCGAAATTTTCTCGTCTTGTTTGAGGAATCCTTAAGATTTTAGTATCCACTCTATATATATATTCTATCAACGAATTCTATCAACGAATCGAATATTAATTACTCTTTAGCGACAATTTTATCTCAAGTTTGCAACACAACCCTTTAAATTAATTATTTTTAATCTGATAATTTTAAAATTAATAAAGCGTGCCAATTTTCTGCAAGAGCAAAAAGCGAGCGAAATAAGAATCAGCAATTCCATTTTTTAGCAATTCCGACGATTCGACCCGAATCTCAAAATTTTTGAAGGAACATTCTATATATTTCTGACAATGAGATGTGCGATTTTTCTCGAGAATAAGGATGAGAGGCGTTCTTTGGACAAGGATGAAAAATCGACGTATCCCGCGAGGGGTCAAACAATTTAACATTACGATTCCTATCGTTGGCAATACTCTGAGTTACGAAGACAAAGGATGAAAGAACGGAAAGGAGGGAAGACACACATTTCCATATATAAACGGCAGGATTCAACCGCGTCCCTCTTTCTCTCCTGGGTACTGGCTAAGCTCCAACGCGGTCGTGGGTGGTCGTTCTCGTGTGTGTCTATGTATGTACATGTGTGTATGCCACGGGAACGATGCATCGTAGTCAGCAATTTGGACTATCCGCTTTTACTCTTCGTGAGGATATCGTATCTCGCCACTGCGCGTTACTGCCCGTTTGTGTGTCCGTAATCATACATTGGCGGTTACACCACCGAATCTACATCACTGCGAATAGAGATGCATGGAAGGCAAAACGTGCCGACCCGCGGCTACGAATAGGAGCGTCAGCCCGTTCGAAACTTGCAAGAGGAACCGAGCAGGATTGCGGAGAAGAATGGAAAGCGCGCGGGATAAACTATTTAGCACGTAATATGTGAATGCGAATGTTAAATACTTCAGGAAACGTGAATATTAAACATGCAAACAATCGGAATTGAAACGGTCCTTTTTTTGACATGTCTAAAAAAGTGACGAAAACGGACAGGCAAAATGAATTATTATTAACATCATATTAGTGCATGTTTTCTCAACAAATTATATTACATTGGACATATCTCTTATCTGTGCGTTGCAATCAATGAATAAATATAATAATATGTACATCGCTATTGGCTAAGCGGTTACAATCGCATATATGCAGTATCGTGTGTATTTGAGATAGGCGAGATGCACCTGCGGTAGGCACGCTTACGTGGATGCAGGTGTGCTAATTAAACGATAAACTATGATAAGCCTTGAACCTTAACGATATTGCAGAGCTATAACCTGCTTAACACAATGCACATTGTACATTTTCTTGCGCATTAATACGACATTGTCATTTTATAGTTTTTATAATAAAATCTATAATATTATATTATAGGTATACAATAATTTGAAAATAATGTACAATTATTTATTTACGAGCTGTCTACAAGAAATTTAATTTACCAGAATTTTTTCCCTTGGATTGTTAAGTAATTTACTAATGTCAATTTTTTAAATATGCTTTTGCAATTTTATTTATAGATACTTTAGAAAGTCATGAATGTTTTAATGTTTAACAATACTGTTCACCTTTGTGAGTTCCGTCATTAAGACATATAATAATGCACACGAATAAGACTCGGAAGGCAAACGCGCTCATCTTCCTGCAACTGTGAAACGTACATTCGCTTAAACGCAGCACTTAAACATTGGCGACAATGTTAGTTGCTGCTAATTAACGATAAATCTCGATAACACCGAGAGCGGCTTGCTTGACAGCGCATTTATGCCCGGTCTGACATGCATTCCATTTTGCGGTTCTGAATCACCTTACTCCCCAGAGTGCGTGCTAATATCCGATCACGTTTCCGCAGTCGCTTATCGCCGCTTGACGATTATTAATTATCGTGAAGCCTTATTATCAACGAGGTAGTTCGGACTTTGCCAAATGAGAGGTAAGCGCTGTTATGTCAGTGATAATAGATTTAGCGATTTTGCATCTTGTAGACCGTCAGCACTTATGTTTTCAGTAATTGATAAATTTCAGATGATCATAATAATAAATCTGTTGAGAAATTAGAAAATTATAGCATTCATTAATGAAATTAGGGAGAGTGACAAAGTAATTATCGAGTCGAATCATAATTAGCAATAAATCTTGACGCCCTGCACATTTATTGCCGGCAATGTCGACCGAGCGTGACGGACTTAACAGCCAGTCAGTAGTGAAAGTCGATTTATCGTCGGCCTTGAGGGAACGTCTGAAGAGTAACAACTTATTTTGCGTTTGTCATCACTGAAAATTTAAGCAAATTTCTAGCTTGTAATATTTTATGAAACAATTATGTTGACAAAGAAATTACCGAGTCTCTCACTTAATTACGTGATCTGCCGCTTAATAATCATTTCTCGGCAGAGAGTATTGATCACACATTCCAATATTAGATAGAATTTTAATTTTAATAACTAAAGTATATATAATATTATTGTACATGTAAAATTATTGATTAAAATTTTATAGAATTTTATGAAATATATTAAACGATGTAATTTCTTTCTAACTTACAACTGTAAGCATGTTAAATAATAAGCGTGATAAAAGATAAGAAGAATTGCATTTTTTCACAAAATTATATATATGAATAATTTTAGTTTAAATAGCATAAAAAAGTTTGACAGTTCTAATTATCTTTATTATCCTTATGTTTATTTTTGCATATAATCAATATATCGGAAAAAAGATTCCTTTCTTTCTTCTTTCTCTCTTTTCTCTCTCTTTCTCTCTCTCTCCCCCTTTCCTCTCTCTTTCTCTGGCTTCTAATAAATCTAACTTTTCTCCGTAGCTCGTGCTTATGCGCAGGGCTTTGAATATCTCAAGCACGACAATTTCTTTCCGCCAGATTTTTATCGAGGCGATTTAACGTCACGCCACAATGGTAATCGTCTCTTCTACGACGCATCCGCGACTTTGTGCAAATAATATAACTGCGTTTCTGAAAATTCTAAATGATTGCACTTCTAAATGGTTATATTTTATTTCCGCTCCGTTTGTGTGTTTTTTGCTACTTACATATATTTCGAAGAAATCAAAAATTTTTTCTTTATAAAAAGAATTTTTTTAAGTCAACAATACTTACGGCGAGAATTATCATATAATGAAATATGTGAATTAAGAGTATGAATAAAATTTCAATATATCATCGCTTATATCGAATAATTTTACGAACTTCAGATGTTTATTTTGACACCAAATCGGTATTTTCATCTTTATTATATTAACAAGTTATACTCTCTGTATCGACATAGTATATTAAATTAAATTACGTGAGATGGAGTTTATTAATTTTAGGTTACGGCGTGAACGTGTCTCCTCAGTTTAATTTATATCTAAGAATTTACACCATCAAACGTAATTCCATGGAAAATTGCGGCTCTTGTAGAGTTTGTATTCAAATCCATTTTACATTAAAAACAAATATTATATATGCACATAAGTTTCAATTTACAGTTTATAATGGTTCTTATCTTTAGCGGTCTATTGATTAGAGAATAGTGGCTATCATTGAAAATAGATACCTTGAAAATATACGAAAAAAAAAAAAAACGATTTTACTTCTATTTTCAATATGTTAATATAATTACTGATATAATTGAATGAAATATCAGAAATAAATTCGATTTTTTAATTATTATATTAACCAATATTAATATAATCTTAGTTAATATTAATTAGTTAATATTAATATAATCGAGCTTTATTCTGAGAAATCCAGCCGTAATTAAAGCTTAATTGCATTAATTAATAATTCTTTGACTGGATTTAACTGAGTTCCATGCTTGTCTGTAATGCAAATTTGGTTTAAACAAGCTCTCAGGTATTTTATGTCTCATACATAAAAATGACATTGTTCTTTTGCGGATAACCAGTGAATAAAAATCACCGTATAGAACATTTATGGTTATCAGAAAGCATCAAGTTTTAACTGATTCCCTATAAAATAATCATTCGTCTTTTTTAAAACTTTTACCGTGTACTTTCAGCATTATACAAAACTTTACGGCGCTTTCTATAAAATTTCCTAATTCTTTTACTAGATCGTCTCTCAGTTTTTACAAGTTTATACATGGGATTAAAAAATCATGTGTCACGTTATTTTAAGGTTATTTTGCAGAATATTATCCAAAAAGAAATTGTTAGCAATGTTGCCATAAAAATAATTTTATCGATTTTATGTCCTTTATATTAAAAAAATATATATATAGTATACAACCTATAAAGTTCTAATCGAGTGAATATGATGATTTTTTTCTCTGTGAATTTTCCTACGACTTGCGGTTGAAATCGATTGTTTAAATTGATAACGATTAATGACGCTCGTTAATACTCATAAATGCTCATGACTCGGCTAAATTTTCTCTTTAATGCGCTTATCATTTCATGTACATAAAACATTTAATGAATATGATTTTAATTTTAATATAAAACGCGTTTTTTTTTTTAATTCCAGGCATGACATGTTATTAATCGTTGTAGTAAAAAATTGCAGAATCAATTAAGATATATTTTACATTTTATTCTTCGTATTTTACGTTTATTTAGGTTAAATTATATTTAACTTGAAATATGTGATAAATTATCATGAAATTAAAACGTATAGAGTATAATAATCTTTTTTCTATTTTTAGCATGTTTTAAATATAAGGTGCTTTCTATCTTGACATGGTTTATACGATACGTGCGGTATGCTGTTTCTCTCGTATTTCCATTGATTTTGATGCTAGTCGCCTCGTCGACTGCATTCGGTAATCCGCCGCACTCGATCGTGCGTGCTCATAATAATAGTGATCCTGACATTTACCTGTGATTTTATAATGCGCGCACGTCTGTGCGACGACTGTTGACTGCGATTTAAATGGAGAAACGAACGTGCATCTATTCGATGATAATAATGTATGGATTGACGAGTCGAGTATGTTGCTCCAATTAATTCGTCGTGCTGTTTCGACGATAATTTGATTTGATAACGGATTGTGGTATTTGGCAATTACATGCAAGCCGCATTTAATTTATTTCCTATGTGATCGACAGCTACACTGTCGGAAATGTTATAAAATATGGAAAGCGTAAATCGAAACAGTTAACGCGTTTGCTGACAAACTATCAATAATTTACCTTTATCATCTATATAATCGCCTGTTTATTTTTACCATTTACTTAAGAATTTCTTTCGAAGAAAAATTTCATTTATTCTTTTAAATATAAACGAAAATAACTTTGATGTTTTATTTCGGACGATGACTCTTACGAGTTTTTAATGTCGCTGTCTACTTGTGCTAGAACATATTATATTAAATATTATAGTATACCTCGCCGTCTATTTAAAATCGTGAGGAAGGAATTATAAATCTGAGGGTCAGAATCGATGTTAGGTAGTAAAAAAAATTGCGCGTAAAATTACACGTGTCTGTCAGGTAGGAATAATTCGTTGGCCACTTTAGAGCGACGTATTGTACGGCGGACACGTACATAATCTACATAAAAACAGACGTGGTCATGGCGGCGAATAATTTCGTCGGACGGCTGGTAAGCGTGTTGAAACCTCATTTTCCGAAAATTTGCGTGAAAAATAGCGTGTTCGCTGACAAGCGCATATGACCGCGGAAATAATAGAGATGGAAATCGCACCATAATCGTGCGTAAATGCTCATAAATATTATACGACACTACGTATTCGTCATCAAAGTGATTCATATGTTTAGCGCGAAATTTTTGAATTGAAACGTTTGTTTTCACTAATTCAAGATAAATATTCTATTATATGAGAGGACTTAAGGAGGACTAACTTAACCCTCAACTATAGCTATGAAAAACTACACTTAAAAGTTCTAAAGCGTTCTGTTTAAAGAATGAATCTCTGTCTTACGACAATCGATAGAGATAATCCAAAAAGTTTTTTTATCTATAATTTAGAATTTCATAGTCAATTATGTAAATTGTACAACTGTCTAAAATTTTCGCTTCGGTCCAAATGATCCGTTAAGTTGTCGAGGGTTAAAAATAGATAAATTCAAGATAAATATTCCATGATATGTTAGAAATTATGTTTTATTCACACTCTCCATCTTCTCTGAAATTATTACATAATTTATATTATATGTTTTCATACATACATGTGTCTGTAAAAGAATTTCTCTGTTACGAAGAATTGCAAATTATTCGGATGATTAATTTATCGATCATTACTAAACGTTGTCAACGATACCTACATTTATTATTCGAAATGCATTCTTTGAACGTTGGTGGCTTAGATTATAGATCGTGCCATCTAATACTACAGAGCTCTATAACTTATTAATACGACTGACACATACCCGCATCCATACATATTGGCTTCGCCTCGACGAGCACTTAATGACATTTCTCAAGTTGCTTGGGGCAATTCTCCCGGTTGATCGTGACGCTATGTCATGGAGGGTGTACGACACACCCTAATAGATGTAGGCTTAATACGTCACCGGCGACGGAATCGCCTTATCCGAGTATTATGCACGTCCGTGTATCAACAGTCGTGTACACACGTGCATATTCCATTACGTAAACAGATGCAAATATCGGTGCCTGTTTGTTACACGGTTTCAGAATAGTATCTGTGACACATCACATCGCAAATAATTTGCTACAGACGTAGCAAATTATCGTTGTTAAGACTAAATACGTAACGTAATCGTGGTACTCTTGAATATTATACGAAGTGTGCGATGTGTAATTTCAGATTTAGGAAAATAGTAATAGTACTATTATATATTTCGTTCAAAATTGAACAAAAAATAGACTTTAATTCTAAACTGACTACAATTTTGAGCCACGGAAGAGTTAATAGTTAATTAAGCGTAGAAGCTAATTCGCTCGAGATGTTTAGCCGGAAACGATGCGGCAGTTTGCCGAGGGAGGTTAATAGATATTGGTTTAACACATCTCGGACTGGACTTGATTACACCATCCCTATGCGACATTCACGTGTACATGTACATTTAGCGTACTCACACACTTGAATATCTGTAGTATCATATACATGCTAGTAAAGATGTTCCGTGTGCGCGTTCGTACTTGGCGAATTCGCGAGACGGAGTTAAACCCTTGTTAAGATAAGATTAACGGGACACGTCGACGGGGGTTAGCTTGTTTCTAGAAGCTCCGAATCCCTCTCTCTCTCTCTGTGTCGCTCTCTTTATCTCTTCCTTCTTTTTTCTCATCCCGCAGGCGTTGATGTCTTTCTTTTCTGTTCCCCTCCCCCCCCTCTCTCTCTCTCTTTCTCTCTTTCTCTTCCTTTGGGTGGTACAAGGTTGATTATAAGGCCAGTAATTAACAAGTGAGCTATGGAACGAGAGTTCCCTTGTGCCTCAGCCATCCCTCTCTTTCTCCCGCTCCTTCTCTTTTTCCATAGTGTTTTTTATTATTTTATTTCTCGAGTCTTGCCATCCGTCTGTGACGTAATCTAGGCGAAACCTCGTCCCTTGTTCCTTTTGTTGTCGCGCACGGTGAAATGCATCTCCCTACGCGACTAGATCCCGCAATTACGCAGAAAAGTTATCACGCGACTAACTTGTTTCCAAGAGAAGGAGATTATTATCAAACAGTTATGATGCGCTGTATAACTGTAGTTATTTAATTATGTATATTAAACATTCTTCGAGGGAAGAATTAATATTAAACTAATGCAACGTTCCCTTCTGTTATTGCGTGATCCCAGATTTAGTCTGCGTAACATTGACATACATATTCCCGGCATTTTGCGTATTAAATGAGCAACGAGTCGCTAGGCAATTACGATTCCCCACGATCGTCGATCACTGCTTGTTCTCCCGTTGCCGATTTCATCGAAATCGTCGCGCAATCGAGTCCCCATTACGATTCTTATTCGCGTATTACGCCATCGTGTGCTGGATGGACAACTACGCCTCTGTCCAACCTCGAGGATTTTTACGAGCGACGTGCATACGTGCGCATAAGTAAGGACAACCATCAAATCGCGTATAGGTGTGCCATAATCGGCATTGCGCGCGATTTCTCGTAAACCACCCACGCGCAGGCCGATCGACGTCGATGGAGTCGTCCGAGGACGTCTCGTGTAACCGGCGTGTAAATTATCGGTTATCGATCTCCCTTGGCAAATTACCTGGTAAGCCGCTTAAGTGTTCGTAGACTCAGGTAAGAGGAAGACCGGCGGACGAACTCGCCGCCGGGAAGGAGGCTGCCTCAAGGATACGCTGCGAAGCCTTTGCCAGCGTTATCGACTCGCACATGCATCTGAGTGCGGTTTGTGACAATCGAGGAAAATGCAGCTGTCGCGAGTTCATTCCAAAGAGAATGGGATTGATATAGTTACGGAGTGCAACTCGATAAACGGCCATTTTTGCGCCGCACATAGAGTCGCCGATATTACTTCCTTGGGGCGCATAATTCATTTTGTACTGTGTTTCTCAGTGATAAAAGAGCACGCATGCTTTTAATGCAGGTTTCTATTTAAAATTATTATTGCTTAACTTAGCTGTTGCAAAAACTGCATATTTCAATATTTCAAATGTCGCGACGAAAGATACGTACTCGTATAATACTTTTGCATTTTATACACGTAGCATCACGTGCGCCTCGATTACATACACGCACGCATCTCAATTTATACAACAACCAGCGCAATCTCACACAGTGTAATCTATATAATTACGGGAAATATGTTATGGAACCATACAATTTGCTTATTTCTGTAATTACGTCGAGCCATTAGTTTTCTAGAGTAGAAGGATTTATTTAATTCGATCTTCGTATGGACGCAGTGGGGACGATACGTATATGCGGTCAGTGATCTCAACCGGTCAATTTATTCAAGATTGATAAGCCAATTATTAAGACGTTGCTTGGAGAAGTCATTATTGTACGATCGAGACGCAAGATTTCTGTGTCACACGTGAAGAATCGAGATAATAATAGTAGTGACAGCTGCAGATAATACGGTGCATTCGCGCGGTCACTTCAAAAAAGAGACCTACGATGGAGGGCGGTTATCGGACGTTGACTCCGCCATTAGTGTAACTCCTAGACATTGGCTCTATTATGTGAAAGAGGGTTACGAGATATGACATAACGTATGGAAATATCAGATTGGGTCATAAATTAATAACAACTGACTAATTGTTAGATGGAACTGTATGCGAACGTAAATCACATTTCCAAATATGAACCGAGTGATTTTATTGATTGAACAGAAGTAGATAACGGTCAATATATTGTTCTTTAACAAGCTTAACTAGCTTGGAATTTTGTTTTAAATTATACAACACACACGCTTTTTAATAATTTTTATCAGATTTTTTTTATTATATTGTGAAGACACACACACACACACACACACACACACACACACACACACACACACACACACACAATGTGTAATAAGAAAGATATATGTATACATTTTTTGTAAAGTACTATGTATATTTAACGTAACAGATGTCACCCATATATTACAGAGGAATTGCTTAAATGTTCCATGTTTCTCAGAAACATCAATGGCAGTCGTAGAAAACATATTCTCTTTTCTCTGTAGATCAACGGGAGGTCATTTACGTAAGAAGCTAGTTCTATTTTATCCGCTCGCTTAGAACGACCCGCGATGCACTCGCCAGTCAATTAGTAACAGATCCAGTTGCTCTAAATTGGCGGCACGTTTCGTCGGCATTTACCAGTCCGGCGGTCACCGCTAATTGGCATGTCAATGATTCCGTTACGAGCATTGTGCAATATTCTCTGAATCGTCATCTGGATTTGAGAGTTACATCGTACGCTTCTCTCGTAGCACACTTGGTTCAAAGGAACGAGGGAAGTAAGTTTCTAGAATTCGGAATGTTCCTTATTCCCTATACGGTCCTTGCACAGACTTGAATTTTCAAAATTTTTCCATTTCTACTCTGTTCTGCTTTTGTTCCGGTTACGGCTCAACGAGCAATTCTTTCTGGAACAATATTGTTCACCGGAATTTACAGTCTTATCATGCATGCGATATTCTCTGAATATTAAATTTTATCAGATCGCAATTTTTCCAAACTTTTTATTCACCGTTTATTCGTCCCACTTGTAAGAATGATAACGACGAGAAAAGCAAAGTTTGGAATTTGAAAAGTTTTTACACATTTATAATTTCTTTCTTACGTCTTTTTTTACGTCAGCCATATCTACAATTAGAGATTGAAGATTTATTAAACTACGATTATCGGTCACTATATAAAGATTGAGGTTGAAATCTTTGTTAATTGCGGTATTTGGGGTCATCGTTGTTTTCCACGTTGCAAGTAATGTTGCGCCAAGAGGAAAGAAAATTATACAGTTTTTCCTTCTGGAGAGAGAGAGAGAGAGAGAGAGAGAGACTTCTGCGAAGGTGGTTGGCTACATGCCAGAATCAGCTATTTCTTCTCGGGTTGACCGACGGCACACTGACTCTGGACATATCCGAATCCCAGTTCCGGGACTTCCCTCGACGGCTTACGATGAATGGACCCCCGATCTGCCCTCAGGTTGCCACCGTCGGAATGTTTTCCTCCCTTGTGTCGTCTCTCTTGCAATAGTGATAGGTCTGATTCGAAATCCGATTTATTATTTTCCAATCTACATGGCAGTGAATAATTATCAGTTGATATTTTAATTCTAATTTCTATAATCGATGGATTGGAATTTTTGTAAAAAAGAAAAAAGATTCTATTATCAAATAAAAAATTGGATAATTTGAATATTCTGACCCGAATCAATGTTTATGTAAAATATTGTCAGATTTATTTTATCTCAATAGATTTATTTTGGAAAATAGTATTTTATAAAATATGTAATTTTTTTTTAATCTCTTATATATTTACAATAAAAAAAATATATATATATATGAAGAAGCGTTCTATTTTCCTACGTCGAGTTTTAATCGATTACTTTTATTTTTAATAAGATTATTAATACGTATCAGGTTCGTTTAGTTCGGACATTTATATCATACTCGATGCCATTGCTATTTGCTGTCTCAATTCGTCGAATTTGCGCGAGACTCGTACTAAGATCCCGTTGTTAGATCTAATTATATATATATATATATATATATAATTTCCATATTTAATATGTATGCACAACAGCATGAATCTAAGAGTTAAGAATGAGTTAAACGAATAGTTTGGAAATGAATAACTTTGGAATGTGCATCTTTAAATTCAATTACATCTCTCGATTAACATCTCTCATTGCATTTGCATCTATTTTCACCGGGAATTCCGTATACGTGCTATTGCTACAGCATAAGTAATTGTTACGTGATTTATTAAATTGAAATATATTACTTAACGTAAGGGTGTTTGTTCGAGCTGTTCGTGAATAAGCTTTGTCTCTATTTTCGAGCTGAGAAAAAACTCGGTTTTTTTATCCAAATCCTTGTATTATGGTCAGCTGAACGGACGCCAGACGTTTCTCTGAAATTCGCTCGAACGTGAACTCCCGCTTTCGCGTACTCAAAAACTTTTCCGAGCTCGGAATGATGCCAGTTAGTAGTTTGTTCGTAGACAAAATGTGCTTCTAAAGTTCTTAGCATGATTAAACAGCGTGATTTCAAGCACGTGTTACTTTAAATGCGAATAATATTTTTCTATATCTATGTATGTAAATTTTAGTTTTACAAATGCATTGCATTCATAATAATAATTTTTTTTAGATTCTCTCTCGTTTAATGCCCAAGCTAAGTTCTTAATATATAAATATTTATATGTACTTATATTTCTGACTACTTTGAATTCTAATATAACTGACTCGCACTATACGAAGAATGTAATACCATAGATATTTTTATAGCGATGTTTTAATATTACCGCGCAACATTGAAAATGACTCGAGCGGAGTCGAAACGTTTGTTTTGTCGTTTTGTAATTTATGATTAAATTTTAATTTAATTAAAGTTTGTTACTATTACTGATACCTTTTGCCCTTCTTTTGCATATATTGTTTTATACTTACAGAGCCTTATTATTATTTATTAATTTCATATTTTTTTATTAGTTTTAAAACTTGTAGAAATACGAAGATAAAGTCTCATTATTTTGCAATCTAAAAAAATCTTTAAATTAATTATTTTAATACCTTGTTGAAAAATACAGACGTTACGGGATACGTGCAAACGTCGATGTTCATTACATTCGGAAGTCACATCCGACTCGTTGGCAGATACGAGGTCAGGTTGGAGAATCCGAGGATTGCCTGTCTCTGAAGAACATGTCCGTGCACGTGTAAGAGAGCAAGCGTAGGTGCCTTTTTGTATGCAGCAGTTCTCGAAGCTGCAGCATCTGAGCTATCCGAGATCGAATCCGGAAGCTCGTGGTATGGCAGTTTCCATGTAAAGGTCGTGGACGTGCGAGAATGCACGACTTTACCAGGAATGCTCATACATCCGGCGTAAAAGTTGCCAAATTGCCGGTCATGTTGCTCTTTTTCCACTCGGTGATTATCGTTGTTACGACGTTGCTTTACGGGTCGTTTTTAAACATCTCCTTGCGGACATTCGCCCACTAACTTTCTGGAAAGTCCGATGAGTTATCGCGGTAACTCTGCGTCATTATATATGAATCGGATGTCGGAAAACGAGCGTAGAGTTCGAGTAAACGGCGAATTGACGTGAGCTGTTGAATGAAAAATATATAGTATACAAAAATAGTTGAATAGATATATATGATAGGCTCGAACTATGTGAAATATGAGGGAAATGACGTAATGACTAGTGGAACAATATGTTTAGGAAATATGCATGGAATCTAGATTAGAAAAGATATGAAGGGATAGCAAAGTAACTATAATTAAACGGTGATAAAAAATTAAAAAACTTCTACACAATTCTTAATTTTACGTGTAGGTCATCATTAAAATTTGCATCGATTCCTACATTCTCGGTCTTATCGAGGGTCTTCGCGGAAAATTCCGTTTCACACAATCGTGAGCAACGGCGCGCTGATAATCCTTACGCCATCTTAAAAGGACATCTCGGTGCACCGAAGCGAAGGGAAACTTCCGGCAAAGTGTACTTCGACATTTACTTCGAACGGAGTTCAGAAAAGTATCTCTCATCTGCCTCGCTTCCTCCCCGCGTTATTTTTTGTCATCGGGAGAAGTTCTTCCGGTTTCGTGGAAAGTTCCGGGACGACGTCGACTGATACACGCAGAGGTCGAGAATGCTACTGGTCTCTGCTCGGATCGATTTTATCCCGGGCACTTCGAAGACACGATTCGACCACTTAAAGCCTTCGTTCAAAGCAATTCTGCCCACTGTTGTTCCGCCAGAAGAAAAATAAGGATAGCTGAACGGTGGATTGGTGGTTGAGTTTGTATCTAACCGGTTATCTTTTACTGGAGTAAGATAAATAGATTGGATGATAACTCGTGATTTAAAGAAGGAACGATATTTATAGGAAATGGAAATGGTTGGAAATTGCTTTGATACATGTGCTGTAACTTATGAATTCTCGTTATACGCGAGATGCGTGTGTCTTAAAATAGTAACCAATCAATTCTCTGATTTCTTTTATCTCGTAGGACATATATACTGCAAAAGTAACTAAAGATTGTTTGAAAAATAAAATAAGTGACAACATAGATCTTATAAAAATCGAATTAAGTTCTCTTTTTCAACAATATTATAAACGTATTATAGAAACCTGGTAGTTGCACAAAAAACAAATAAAATACTTTTTCTAAGTACGTATAAGGTAATATTTTACTTTCAATTGTCACTTTTTCATTCGCACGTCTGTCTTCAATTGGAAAGCGATCGTTACCGATTGATACAAAGTTGAGAGAACTTCTCCTTTTTTACGTTGTTCAGTACAAATTCATGAAAACGAGCGTTGCTTCGTGCTCACGTAAGAGGCACGCTGGGGGATAAGCGCGGATGCAATAAATATGAATGAGACGGAAGTACGAGTAAATGAGGACGTGTAGAAGAGAGAGAGAGAGAGAGAGAGAGAGAGAGAGAGAGAGAGAGAGAGAGAGAGAGAGACGGAAGAGCGAGAAGCTAAATAAGAGGAGGAGATGCGGAATATTGGTCGGAACAGGGCCGTAATACTGACTCGCGAGCACATCCGGTCAAAATACAAACGCTTCCGTTGCACCGCATCGTACAGTATCGCATCGCGCGAGCTGCCAGTATTTTTCAGCCGGTCGGAGGCATAAATTGCTGAAGAGCGATGGGCCAATTCTCCGCCGGAAGATTGACTGGCCTCACCTGGCTCCTATTTGCCTGCTTTCTCTCGTCTGCGTGGCTTAAATACATAACCGCGGTTCTCCCGTTCACGCCATTATACATGCGAAAACATTGGCGGCAACGAGCAACGATAAAATTCTCGAACCGAGCCGCGAATGCTTCCAGATTGATTACGATTTCGTTTAATTTACCGCGCCATCGTCGCACGATAAACGACGTATCGACGAAAAGAATTCGTCGCCTAAAAATACAGTATTATAAGCGAACGTGTGATTGAAAAAAATGTCAGCTGTAAATTTAATTACAAATGTTCTATCAAGTTATTCCTCTGCAGTCTAAATGTTAAAAAAACAAACAACATGTAGAAATTGTTGTATAATTAATAAATTTTATCGTATAAGTGATACGTTTTTATTCTATTATGAATTAGTTTCTCTGAATTGAATAACTTTATCGATGTAATTCTATTTATATTTTTCCATGAATAGCTTAGAATCATTGAATGAAAAAAATATATATATGAAATGAAATATTGTAGATACAGAATTCATTTTTGTTCAACAGAATTTCTCAACGAGATTTTTACTACATTTTTTTTATATTTTAACATTGAATTAAGTTAATATTACAATAAGAGAATGCATTATATGATACGGATATGTGTCATTGCAGTAAAAAGTGCAACGGTCGATAATATTATTTGCACGTCGAATAATTGGATGTATCACGCTCTCTCACACACACAAAGCACATTCAGTTCTCCCTTCTCTCCCCTATTCTCTTTTTCCGTCTATTTTTATTCCCAAAAGATTTTGAGTAATTAATCAAATTGATTCACAACAGACAGTAAAACCAGCATTCCTGGTTGCTTTAATTAGCATTACCGTGAATTCCGTTCTATTAGCCACAGGCTACAACCATGCATAGAAAATTTGCTGCAATTCGATTCACCACGATATAGACATTACATTCATTTACAACAATCCTTTATTTCATGTCGCGATTGTTGATGAGTTGGAGATTTAGTTTTCACAATACGTTTTACAAAGCTGAGCAAGGATAGTAACATTTTTCTAATTACCAACATCAGCTGTTTGTGTCATACTAATGATTGTTAAAAATATAATCAACTCTAATATCATTAATACGTATCTATATATATATTTAGACAAAACATCACATTTATTAATTTAAAGAGAAAGTAATAGAAAGTGTGGGTAACAAAAAAAGCTTAATACTACTCGATGATTCGCAAGATCGTAAAGCGTTCTTCGTCGGGTACTGCATTATTAAAATGTATCTATTTTTATAATGAGTTGAAGACTAACTCGACCTCACGTGTCTCTCGAGGAGAGGCATGAGCGTGCAAAATGTTAAAGCACAAGTCCAGACGAGCGGAGGCCGCCGCGCCGCCAGACGAATTACTCCCTCGTGCGAAAAGATTGCACGAAAGAAGTAATAATCATCGGCCACGCGAGTGTATAATCGATCGCCTCGAGGTGAAACTCGAGGCAAAGTCGCTCTTTGGGATGAAGCGATAAAACGAAGCGAAAAGGACGAAGCCGGACGATCGAGGATCTTGGCGTGGCGGCCTGACGAGAGAGGGAGGTCCCGAGGACCTTAAAACCAACGACCCGCTTTTAGTCCGGCCGAGTCCTGGTTCAGAGAAGGACGATATTATTCTCGTCTTTTTCACCTCCTCTTCGGTCGCTCGTGTAGTGACGATTGCGAAAAAATTGTGGGTGGAAAGCCGCGCTTTGGCCCGGCGCGCAATATAAACGCAATATATTACGTTCTCGTGCTGATTTTGCCTCGTGCTGAATTCTCGCCGGGCAGGAAAGTAGCGAGCAGTGATGATCGGGAGGCGAGATAAATAATCTCGCGACAGCACAGTGGACGCGTTCTCATTATTTTTTTGAGCACCGGTCCACCTCGATCCATCTCACATCGGTGGTTGTCGTCTATATACCATAATATTCTGTATACGTGTACGAGAGCGCATGAGAGCGCGGCGTGACGAAATTTGAAACCTTGCTGGAAAGAGGCAAGCGCGATCACTGATGGGGCAATCGCGCTCGTCACATCGCGCCAAATATGTATATCTCTGAGATGAATTTAGCTGAGATGGCCGTATGTGGCGAGAATGTACGCACCGAGAGTGTTGGGACCGAGTCGAGGTCCTCTTCCGGTCGAAGACACAAAAGCGAATTTTTTTCTCTCCTCTCTCCTTCGGCCTTTAACTGCTGACAGACCGTACGTATTTGTCTGACGTACACTTCTGACGTACCATCTTGTCTTCATATTTGCTTTGTCATTTCCTGCGAGGGTAAAGATAATTAGGAATTGCGCAATTGCAAATTTTGACTTTAGAGGTATAGCTTTATAAAAAAAAAAGAAATTTACGACCAAACTGCTACACTGGAGAGAGGACTGTTCTCATAAAATTATTTATATGCATAAAAAAACATAATTTTATTGAAGTGTCTAAAATGTGGATACGGATGAAAATAATTTGGTTGGACTATCAAAACAATTATGTAGGACGCTCAAACTGGTTGCTAAAATGTCAAATCTTTTCGCAGTATTACTTATTATTTAGGTGAGCCACAACAATATTATTTTCAGATCTATATCCAGCTAAATTTTTAGATACTTCAACAAAATTGTTCTTTCTGCGGTGAGAATTATATTTAAATCCCTGTAACTTGTAAAAATTGTGTCAATTTAAATCAAAGTAAAATAACAAAAGATCGCTGCATTCCCATTTAACTTGGCGTACACATTACTTTACGAAATGCCTCCGTAACACGAACCCGACGCGCGACATTTCTCCGTGTCAACGACATTTATTCCATTTTCGTAATATTGCCGTTCGAGACGCATCATCTTGCGATGTGAGACTTTACAAGGATCGAGCAGGATGTATTTGATACGTTTGGAACGTCCGATAATTCAAACTACCTCCAAGGGAGATCACGCATTAATCCCCTTGATGATACATGTATATCGACGTGTTGTAGCATGTTGGATCGATATTCCTTCTGCGTATGTATACACCCGCGATTCAACTCGGATACGTGATCAGGAATCAGGAAGCGAAACTGACGTATCATCTTCGATATTGAACTATTTGTGGACGCGGTTTCATTTAGATATGTTAACAGAAATGTTCAGATTGTATAAAAGATTAAGGTCGCATAGTATATTCAATCAAACCTATATTATTATTGTGTCAATATTTATTTCATTAGCAAATTTACGAACATATAAAATATATAATTTTTTTTTAAATATATTGAAACGCGACTTAAATAAAATATCTTTTAGGAAAAGAACTGATTATAGTGTTCCAATAAACTGATTAGCTTTCAATAATCTGATAATACTGAATCACTAATCAATAAAATATTATTTGTTACTGTACAGTTGAACAGTTTATTGGAACACTACTAAATTCTTTTTCTTAATGTACTTTTTAATTAATATATATACTTATATATAAGATACATATTTACTTATTACTAATCTTTTATATCTTTGCTACATTGACATTAATACACAATCAATTTATTGTCAATTTTGATCTGGTTTTAATTCTATTTAAAAAAAAAAAAAAAGGTATAGTCGAGCAAGGCTAATCAAAAAGTTAAATAACATCGATGAAACCATCCGTAAATGGGACACATAATTTTTAGAATAACATTGAATATACAATGAAATCCCAAAATGATTTTCTTCACATATTGAGCTCATGTCACGACGTACAAAATCACCTTTTTTTTTCTCATCGCGATAGTGTTCATGCTAATTTTTGTCGCAACCTCGGCGACATGTATATCCAGAATTTGCTCGTACAATCGATCTCGTGCTAACAGCAACATACTGGAAACTAGTAGCGTGTCGATACGCTGTAGCGGCAATATAGCGACGACTGTGAAAAGTGTCGATATAGTCGAATACAGGCGACCCCCCTTTAATTTGCATGCAAAATGGCCCATTGAGCATATTGTTATTTTAATTGGCCGAGTCGACGACCACGCCTGGGACAATGGCGATTCGATTATATACGCATTCTCTCGCAATTTTCAGGAATGGATCGCGAGTGCGAAAGGGAAAAAGATTTATTCGGCGCATCTCGTCCTCCCTGTCACACAATGTCTGTTGCAGTTTTATTGCGCAAAGTAATTTCTTTCTCGATCTTTTTCTTTCTTTCTCCGCATTTCTCTCTCCGCTACGTTTCTTTCATTTTGCGCTATCGCGCGATCGATACATGTCGCGACGCCAACACCGGCGATCGCGCACATGAAATGCGCGTGGGCGATATTCGGCGCGTTTGATCTCACGATAGCGCCTGGCATGATGAATTATTATAATTTATGATAATTAGCGGCGCCTGATGCGAGCGTGATTCGCGTCGTATCTAAATTCTTTAACGTCTTAATATAGCGACACGATTTATTTTTGTTATTTGTCCCGTTTGATTAATATTCAACAAAGAAATGTTTTCTTTTCTAGAACAATACTTATTTTATTTTATATTTTTGTACTTTTTACTACATTTCATGCTGCATGGTGACCTACATTTGGACTTTCCGTTTAAACCATTTGACATTTTGGTTATAAAAAGGAACATAGTTATAAAATAACGTAAAAATAAAAAGAAATAATTATAAAATATTTTTTAGTATTACACGTGAATCTATAACTGTAATACATGAAGCGATATTGGAGTACATTAGGTCTTCTTTTTTATAATAATATTTTTTAATAATAATAATAATTTTTGTAGTTTCTTAATCATTTTTTTTACGAAATATATGTTACTAACAAATGTTATAAATTGGCATACTTTATAAATTTCTTGAAGTGAAATCTCACTCCAAAAGAATTAAAACACTGCCACTATTGGAAAAAAAAAAAAAATAAAACATTTGCACTCTTAAATAACAAATTTTTTCTCCTTTAGAGAGATGTCACTCCAAGAAATTTAAAGAGCAGCACGGAACGTGTTAAGAATAATGATTTTATATATGTTTTCCAACAACGTTATATATATTTATATAATATAATTTAGCACAAGTTTATATAATAAAGTGCAACCAAATATTATGACACGCGTCCATTTACGAGAGAAATATTAAATTATTTAGCGGCATTTTTTCTACTTTTTCTTATTAATCCTGACTACATCCAGTAAGTACAGGTATAAGCGACAAGACATATTTTCTCCGTGATGTGTCGCGGCGCAATGTGTCGTAGTCGGATAAACTCCAGCGCTCCACTTTTCGAATTTTGCCGTTCGACGTGGTGCAATTTATGACTTCGAAGCAAGTGACAAGAGAATAAAAGAGGGTGAGAATATAGCATACGCGCGATTCTTCACGCGATCGGGCAAAAACGTGTGTCGTGGGACGCCGATCATAAAGTGCAGCCGCGTCTCGATTGGTGGTGAAACTTTGTATCGCGTTGTATGAGGATGCACATGTCTACGTGAATACAGTGCAACGATGAGCTATCGGGAAGAGAACGCGAGAATGTGATGGGTGATGTAGGTATGCGGTACGTTGCGCATGTTGTGTGCGGTCCACCGACTTATTTGACGAAGCTATTTCAAAGCGATCGGTGTCTCCATTGCTCTTGTTCCGTTTTGTTTCCGTTTTGCCTCTTGTACGCAAAAGTGTGGTATCGTTTCAATCCTGATGCGGAATGAACCATCGTTAGATTGGTTTCAGTCTTTTCGTCCGAGCGGACATTGAGATCTCCTAGTTGCCCCGACAAAATAGCTCTATAGATGTACGGGTATCTGCAAAATTGATACCTCACACAATTTTTACGCTCGGTACTCTTTTACCACAATACACTTAGAGAAAAAAATATTTGCTATTTGTAACTATAACTGCGATAATTATCGTTAGAAACTCCATTTTTATGATTATTCTTGCTGTAATTTTACAGTAATAATAATCGTATATATATTTTTCTCAAGCATAAAAAAATTATACTATAAATTATGATAATTAGAAATATTAATAAAATATCAAGATATAAATAGTAAATAAAATAAACATTTTTATTCAGTAAATTCAATCGTAATTATATAATGAATATAATTATTTTCTTAATATAGTAAAACCTAAAAAATATGTTAGGAAAAAAATTAGATTTCTAAGCAATGTATGTAACTATTATTAATAATTAATAGCACAATTGGATGGACTATATTTGCATGATTAAAACAACTATAAATGTATTTTATTCTCAAAAATAACTATAAACTATAGTTAAATATTAAGTGCAATACCATACTTTTCGCTTAATATAGTCGTCTTGCAGCCGCATAAAAATATTAGACTGCGAACCTTAGATGAATTTATAGCTGAACTTTTTTAACATTTAAAATTTATACAGTCCTATAAATGAATTCATTGCAAAATCTAATTATATGCGCATTTAACTTGAGCTGCGAATAATACGCGTATACACATATATTTTTAAATATATATTTAAAATAGTTATTTCAGTTTCTCTCACGTATATAACATTACTATGTAATAATAAAATTGGAAATGCGCGTTTTTCAACGTGCACACGTAACGGAATCATTAATTATCGCTAATGCAATCGTCTTCATTGTTAAAAATACGCCTTATACACACACACACACACACACACACCGAGTGGATGTATAAAATACGATTATTAATACGCGTCACGAATCGCTCGCGTGCTAATGGATGCATCCGACAAAAATAATCGAACAGCGAAGAGATTAATCGACGTTGCGGTGGGCGCAACGAACGGCTTTCGTGAATACCGATATTAACCCTGTACTTGCAGAACCTCCTTTCCAAACCAGAGAGAGGATCCGCGAGAAACAACCGGCGGAAATAAGTTACGGTGTACAGCGACAGAGAGTCGCTATGGTAGAAGAACAGCTACAGCGATGTAAGATAATTTCCCAAGTGATTCTCTCTCCTCCTGTGGCCCTCATCTGGTCTCCATCTCTGCCACTTGCTGACCTCCATCCCTCCAGACTGCTTCGTCTAATCGTTGAGACGATTCCAGGGGAGTCTGATGAGGGTATCCCGTAGGTAGTGTTCCTATTACAAGGACGTATACATGTCATGTTAATGAGCGTGCAACGAGCCGTGTCTCTGGTGCCAGTATTCGCCCGAAGGTGTTTAGAATTACGAGGGAACTGTCAATAGCTAGCTGTCAGTAGTGGTGCACGCGATTAATTGCAATTAATGGGCCCTCAGTAAAGTTTAATAAGTTACATTTCGATTATGATGCAAGAAGAAAATCAATAAAGGATTAAACGATAGTTAAAAATGATCGTACTCTCTAGACTGAATTATTCTTAAAAAGTTTTAATTTGTGGTTTTGTAACTTCGGAATGGATATTAATTTTTACTAAACAAGATTTAATTGGGAAGCGAAGCGAGAAATATCCATGATGGTCCTGCTATTCCGCGAAATCCTCAGTTTTCGCTACGCGAACATTCGCTGGCCAACTCTGAAACGCGTTAAGAGATTATTCCCTAATTCTGTGTGCGAGAATTCCGGTAATTCGATAATCGAGTTTCTCACGGTTGCACGGAGGAAAATCGCCACTATGAAAGAGATGAAAGTGGCGAGATAGCAGGACAGTCCAGTCCAATGAAAAAACTACTAGAACATTCTCTTCGTCCAGGTTCCATCTATCGAATTAAATCGTATAATTTTATCGATCACTCGTATTGCAAAATTTATTGCGAGCTGTGGTTGCGAAAATAAATGGGAAATATATCATTGTTGAAATGTTAGCGAGGAATAACTACGTTCGACGCACGTTGTAATTTTCGGTTTTTCTTCTCTCTCTTTCTCTCTTTTCCTTACCTTTCTTCTCGTATTTATACGTGGCTAAGTTACAACTTCTCTCGGTGTGTGTGTGTGCGAGAGAGAGAGAGAGAGAGAGAGAGAGAGAGAGAGAGAGAGAGAGAGAGAGGAAAAGAGATAGATAGATAAAGCGTTTATTGACATTCTAGTAAACTCTCTAAGAATATAAAGCACAGCTAATAAAGAATAAGCAAAAAAAAAAAAAAGAAAAATTACAAACGAGAGAGACGACGAGATTTATCAGTGGTAATGCAATTTTTTGCATAAATTCATTACACTGTCACGTCCCTCTAAATGTCGCATTCGTAACGAATCTCAGGCATTATCCACGTGAGAGAGGTTGTACGAGGGTAGATCGGACGGGTGCATCTCTTCTGCCACACACGTCGGCCTTTTCGCAATCCGCTTTTATTGGTTTCACAGAGCTTTTCTCGCGAACGACAGCAGACCCCGTTCTATCGTGAACCCCCCTGCGCGAGAGGACTATACACAGATTTGTGTGCTATCCCCGCTGGATTATTTGCAGACGTGTGTCTCGCGTAAACATCCCCTATAACCCTTTTGTGCTAAACGAAACACGTTGGAATATGTAGCTGACGTTTCTCGCTAGGAACGAGCTCGTTATCGCGTTGCGTTGCGTTACATACTGCGTGACGTGGTTACTATCCGTTAATTATTCGTTTTTCCCACGCAATGTTTATTCGGTCTCGAGTAACCGTGTTTTGATGGAACTAAAACTTCCGTTTTCACTGGTCGAATAAATTGAGGTAATTATTTCTCATTTATTTACCATACATCGACGAATCCTCTCCCTGAATCTCTCTCTCTCTCTCTCTCTCTCTCTCTCGTTAATTTGAAATACGTAGAAATTGAGTTGAATATTTGCGCTCTAATGCACTTTTATACCAATTTCCACTTTAAAAAATAATGAAACTTATTTTGAAAACCAGTAATATTTTTCAAAACCAATTAATTCAACTGTTACAACAGTCTCCATGTTCTGTACAAACGTATTTTTTCATCAATTTTTTTATTGTCATCAATTTAAATGGCCGAAATATAAAATGACCTCTCCTTCTCTCAGACCTGCCGACAATGCGACAGCAATATTTTATAATGTATAACATGGAATACTTTTTTCTTTTTTTTATCGAACGATTCGTCAACAGCCGATATTAGAAATTATGAGCATTTGTAACTCACGATCGTGCCGCGCGAACGGCTTGGAACGCGTTCTTCAGGGAGAAATGAAGGTTCTGCTAGTTTCCGCAACTTGCCCGCGTAAAGGGCGATCTCGCGTCACCGTTAAGAAACGCTGCCGATAAAAAGTTTCTTGGCGAAAGTGCGGTGCAGCAGAGCGCACGTATTCCCCGAGGTGAAATATACAGAATCTCGAGAAGAGGATCCGGAGGTGCGAGCGACGTGAGAGTGAACGGACGTCCTTTTTCCTCTCAGACGCTCGCTTTTCTCCGTCATTCTCACTTCCCTTTCTTTTTCTCTGCCACCTCCGCGGACTTGCCGCCTTCCAGCGATAATTGCCGCTCCGCCAAATTTATTTCGAGAAATCTTCGTAACACTCACCGTGATTCCAAGAGTTTCCTCTGTGAAGCGCACCAATAGCGTGCCACCACTTTTCAATTACATGAATTACTGGGAAAACTAAAGGAAAGAGAAGATTTTTTTACATTAAGAAAATATTACGAATTACTCTTTACAAGTATAATGATGTATATTGTAATGTTCAATAAAATTGTAATTTTGAAACTTATTATAGATCAACAAAATTAATGCAATGCACTGGAAAACAAATAAAAATTATTATTGCACGAATTCGTCAAGATAGATAGAAAAGAGAATTGGCGCAGTTTTGAAATACGAACGCGAAATGGATTTCTCAAAGTTGCTCACAATGTTTTTTTTTTATATATTATATATAGAGTGAGATGGAATTCGGTGACACTGACGCGATCGATACTGACTCGGTTAACACAAGAATTCTACGCGTTGTGTATATATCCAGCGTTCCAACTTGTAATTTTCAAACCAGGTGGATATCGATTTGTTTCCGTCATCTTTACGGTGCAGCCGCAGGAGTATACATAATGCGCGAACGGAGGGAACACGATGTCCGTATGTCATTGCTATCCGAATGTCTCGTAATCCGATTTCGATGAAACACGTCTGCTTGGTATCGTCTACCGCGTAGAATTCTTTATATTTTCTGGCAGGCAAGGATATATCGGAAACACTTGGATAAACTGGAAGACTTGCATGATATAAGTCTTTCTGGTGGCGGGCTCATGCGAGAATGTTCTTTTTATCGATGTCCAATTTTATCATTGTATATAATCGATATAATCGTCTATATTACAAAAATATTATTCAATCATACCAGCCTGGCATGCTCGAATATTGTAAAAGGAAACATGGACTTGTATTCGGAACGCGCTTTTACGATGTCAGCATGTATTTAACATACATACAGTTCACATTACGTATATTACAGAATTTCAGACGCGCACTTTTATTTGCGATAAAAGCGCTTTCTGAAATGTAGTTACATAAGCGACTAATTAATAGAACATTATGGCAATCTTTACTACTCGGTATATATTGATCTAATTTATTGACGATATCGTTATAATAGATGAAGTTTTTTTTTTTTTTAAATAACCATACACAATCGCTCTCGAGTATGAATGCTTCACTGTGCCCGTGCTCGTTTGCCTGCCGTGCCCTCGAAACATTCATTTCCGCGTTGCTGGCCAATTCGTTATCGATCGTTACGAATTGTAAAAATGCCACGAGCAGGCAACACAGAGAATCCCGTTTTTGAACGGGGTTCACGAAGCCGCTTAACGTATGGCGTAACGTCACAAATCTATCGTCGGCATAATGCATCCTCGACCGATCCGGTCGTCGAACTCAAAAGCCGCTTGCCAACGGAGCCAAGTGGACGGCGAGTGCACAGAAACCTTGGTTAACGGTGCAGCTCGCGAACATCGTGATTTCCCTTTTGGACTTCTGCTATCAGATCGCAACAGAGACGCATCAAGAATGAGTCAAGAGCCGATGCAAAAGTACGTGCAAAAGCAAGAATTAACGATCGTATGCCGAGATATCGAGACACCGTGTAAGAAAAAGTAGACGCGAACACGGAAAAGAAATGTTTCTGGCTACAGCTAATTCTGATTAGCTGAAATTGCATTAGCTACAGCTATGAGGTTTGCTAATACATACAAAGGATTTGCCGCTGTAGCTAATATAAAGACGTGATAGCAAAGTATGCGTGTCTGTTACAGATCAATCTATTTAGTAGCATAAAGTTAGCTATTGGATATGTCCGTGTAAAAGAAAATTTGTCTACCATAGCTACAGTAAGTGAAGTAAGAGCGTGGTCGAGTTCATGTTTATTAGCCTTGAAATAGGTTCGAATAGTTTCATACGGTACATCTAAATCTTTCTGCTTTCATTTTGCTTGTCCTTGACACGCAGTGTTAAGCCAGGATTCCGCGTGAAAACAGATTCACTATTTTTTTATCGTCTTTTTTTCGCCCACTTTGCATACCGAGCCACGTTCCGGTAAATCATCGACATTTTTTGCCACATTATATCGCTGCACTCACTTCTGTACGATTATATATGATTTCGACTTTTTCATATATTTAGCAGCCGCTAATTGTGACATTTTTAGAACCCTTTCGGGTGAGTGCAGAGAAACACAACGTGAGGAACACGCTTCATAGCGTGATGCGTATTTGATACTCATTTGGTGCTTCTACGCTTAATGTGATTCTCTTAAGAAAGTTCAATGACAACTGAATCTTCCTTGATAGTGCATCAACGACAAAGGTGGACTCTCTATGGATTCATGATAGATTTAGGGCGATATCTTTTATTAGCTCTGAGTAAGGCCGACCACGCTCATACTTGACTTACTGTAAATATGGTTTGCTGAAACTGTACTTGCTACCAAATTGTCCGTTACACAGAAAACGTTCGCTGCAATGAATCAAATACATCGACATAATAGCAAAATGCTTGTCTGTTACAATGATAATATTTAGGCGTCCCAGCTAATAGAAATTAGACCTCGCAGATACGACGTTAGGTGTCCATGTAATACTACTGAGTTTAGCTGTCATACCTAATATTTAACTGTGGTAGCTAATCTTTTTCCCCGTCAATCAACATGATTGTAAAATACAGAAGAAGAGCAAATTTAATTAGTTTAAAATAATAATAATGAATACAAAAATAATTTGACAATAATGATGGAATATTTCTCTCCACTCGCTCTTCCTTTTTTTTTTTCTTCTCTCATCAGTAGATCTCATTTTTCCGTTCTTGCAATATATTCTATAACATAAATCCATCCTTCCTTAAAACACATTTTATACGTATTGCCATATGAGTATTCTTGTTGCTCTCAAGTCTTACATTTCGTGACAGGCAGCGGGTTTGACTCTCGATATTTCGCTCGATGGTCGGTTCTCTTATATCTTGATCGTTCATGTAACACGTGGGCTGTGTCTTGACAGGCCACCCATATCCACGACTGTCAAAAGATTCGACGGATTGCGATATGCATTATCGGGAGAGCGTATGACTGTCGCTCTTACTTTGCGGCTTTGGCGTCGGCCGTGCACTTTCAACGGACGTTCCGCAACAATCTGGCGAGACGCATACATCTCTCCATCGCGGAGCACCGGAAGACGATGACGCTTCGTGTATTTCGTAACGTCAGAAAGTGCACTCCGGCAACTTCTTCTTGCGTAAGTGCGCTGTCAGTTGATAGTGATCTCGTGCGGAACTGTCTGAGTGTCAAAGTGCTCTAATCGATATTTAAATCTTCACGTTTTATTAGAGTTACATTCCAAAACGTTCTCTCCGAGGAAGATTTTCCTCTCCGGGAAACTCAAAATATATAGTATATACTCGTACACAACATATATTACATGATATATCAAGTAAAATTTTCCTCGGGAGAGGAAATTTTTGGACTGAGAGGAAGTTTTGGAACGTAGCCTAGGATGACATATTAAGAGCGAGATTTTAATCTTACCGATGAGATTCGCTGCTTTTTGAAAATTTTCCCTTTGCCTGAGAAATGTCAGAGGATGATTGTGCGACGGAATGGCATCGCTCCGCGAGCGTTTGAAATTAAAAAAGTGATTTAACATGCGTCGACATGTAATTTATAACTGGTAAAATAATAAGACACGACGTTAGCTTAAAAATATATACGCGCGATATTATCGGTATCTTAAATAAAATATTTAAGGAGGGAACTTTAATACGCTGTTAAAATTGAAAAATTGCCATTGATAAGGATTCACAGATGTTTTTCTTTATCGCTCGACTAGATTCATCGAGTCCCGCTTGACTCGGGACTTGAGACTTGCGTCAAGTTAACAGGTCAATTAAATTATTCACAGAGTGTCAAGTGTCGCGAAGAAAAGACTCTCGTGATCGAGCACGACGAAGTGACGGGTGTCATCGTGGCGACACCGGAATTGATGGCGTTTGAAGCGGAGCGATAAACGTTAGACGTGGATAGCCGCGCGCGCGTAATGGAAAACGTCAAATAATCCGATAATCGTTCCACGATAGTGCCCGAAGCGGCAAGTAGAAATACAAATTGAATTCGCCGCTGAAGGCTCTAACCGGCCGATTAAAAGCGGGGGAAATTAGGTTAATGCCGGTCCGGAAAGCCGACACCGTTTCACCGTCGTGCCGTGTCACGGCGCGTGTCTGTCTGCGTGCATACGCGTGCTAAATGCAGATGCACATGCAACGTGGTGCACGTATGAGAGAACGGTCGAGAGTCTTCATTCTGCAGCCCGAATGGCTAGATTAGTTGATTCGATTGCTCGTACGATCGTGTCGCTGAAAACAACGATGTAACCACCACGTCCCTGAGCGGTATTCATTCAGTGATTCCTGTATTTAAAACTGTCTTAGGTACACGGAAAAAAATTGATTGAGTGACACATTAAAGCTACAGATTACTGCACGAATTCAACATTTATAATTATAAAAAGATTTGATGATTTAACAAATCGCTGTTATTAAGCTCTCTCTCTTTCTCTCTCTCTCTCTCTCTCTCTCTCTCTCTCTCTCTCTCTCTCTCTTATTGAGCTGTTATAATCGATGTTATTCAGCTCTCAACTTTGCTATTTTCCCGTAGAAAACTGACTGTTCGTATATTATAATACTGTAGATTTGATCAGTAAAATTTTTTTTTAGCTACGCTTTTCTCCCATATATAGTCTTAACCTAAAAACACTTATTTTATATGACACGCGGATATGTTAATCGCAGAAAATATGCGGATTACAGCGGTTAATCTGGCGTTGATTAATCTGTGTGTTATACGCTTCGAAATTACATTCCTTCTCTCTTTCGTAGTCTTCGATCGATTTTCATTCATGCGCAGCCTGCCATTGGAATTTATTCAACCGTTGTGGTCGATGATTGCGATCTTTCTCTCTCTCTCTCTCTCTCTCTCTCTCTCTCTTTATTGGAAAGTCCTCTCGTGCACGCGCGTGAAAACGATAGGAAACACCCTGAACGCGAGAGGCGAGCAGAGTACTTACCAGCGGTGCGCACGTTTCTCATCGCAGCGCCATTGTATTCGGATTACCGTCGTTTCATAAATTCGTTTTGTCCATTGTACGCCAGTTAACACCGCGTTTCGCCTAAAAAACGTAATGAAAATAATGATCACGAATGTATAATCCTCTTGTACGTGCTCGGTTTGGTATGTATCTCTCGTATGTATGTGAGACGGGAAACATTCGGGAAGAGCGATATGAGATATAAAAATAGAAGAGAATAATTTTTTTTTGATCCGTTAAAATCTAACCGATGATTAAATAAACAGAAATATTTTTGCTGCTGATTATATTTCGCCATTATCATACGGACGCTTACTCTTTAATCCAATTATCTACCCTCCCGTATCTTATCGAGATATTACTTGTTTCATAAATTTCGAAGGGTTTTTCAGTGAGTTACGAGAAACTACAATTGATTATCGCAGCTTCTACAATCATGAAGCGAAACTCGCAACACCGTGCAATTCCCTTAACGTCTCGACGCGACGCGACAACCTAGGAGTACTTCCTGTCGGGGATATTGCAATTTACGCACACGACACGCTCGTACTTTCTGATTTATCCTCGTAATATGCGCAAACTAGTGTTGTTTATAGCATTAGCGAAGCGGCAGGTACGACAAGTACGACGGCGTAGCGACTATCCGCGAGAATATTAGAGACGTGTCTCCGACCGGCAGTAATTATCGACTCACCCGGTGGTATACCCATCGCACGCTAAAGAGAAGGAGAACTACCACGATGCACGATTCTTTCCCTCGGTTTAATCTTACCGATGTCTCAGCGACGTGCAACACAATTTCCAGTACGCGCCCACCCACGCGTCTCTCAAAACGTCGGCCTCGAACGACGCCGTTTCGCGGGGGTTCATTAAGGCGTGTAAATACGACGGTATGAAGCCGCGAGTGTATTTGTTGAGAAAGTAAATCGAAGACGTACGCGAGAGAGGAAGTATCCGGGATCCTCGAGTCTCACCCCGCGGCGACAATATCCTTTCCAACCGTTCCCTAAGAGAGCCCCATTCGTCCGTGAGAAAATTCTAGCGATACACCGACCACACGTAAGTATGTGCTCGCGATCGTATAAACAGATATTGCCGGGAAGTTAAAGCGGATTAGAGGCTCTCGGAAGAGTATCGACGCGATCTCGAAAAAGTACGTTTACCGTAAGAAATAGAAATGGAACGGTGGAAGTATACATATAGTGGACCCTTCTTCGTTTCCCCTTCAAACTTTAATAACGCTGTGATCATCGCAAAATTGTCCGATCTTTTTTATTCGTTTGTGTTTCGTCCTGAAATGAGACTCGCCATCGCTGAAGTCTCTCTTAAGTATTATAAATTATTACGAGGAGTAATACTGAAAGTTGTTTTTGATTGTTAATATTTCTTTCGTATTATGTACACGAGTGTATCTTCGTCAGTATATTATATTTTATTTACACGTAATTTTGCAGTCGATATTAACTTTATTGTCATGTACTGAGAAAAAGATGTACTAAATTTTAATAAGTATCTGAACATTTACTTACGGTAAATAAATATTTTACTTAATGAAACAAATTATCGTTAGATCAAATTAATATTGTAACCAAATAAATATACTTATCTTTGTATCTAGTAAATATATTTAGTTGGTATTTATTTAAATACCTTATTAGAACTTATTAAAATTAAGTTACATTTTATTTCAGTGCAATTATCTCGTCGCCAAGTAGTTAACGAGCTATATATTTATATAAGATTTATTTTTACAAATTTATATGAGAGACGTGAGAGTATAAAATGCATCGGGTTTTAGTTTTTCTAAAAGAGACTAAAAAGCATTTTCAGACGCCGACAATGAGAGTTTTGATGACATTGTGATGCAAGTTAGCTCGCTTCACGTTGAACTTCACTGTCGTGCTTTACTTATCCCGGGGAGCACGGTTTTGTCACACTTCAACCGTAGGCACCTTTCTACGCGAAAGGGGGCGGGGAGGTGGGTGGGAAGGTGGAGGGGGATACGTGCAAAGGGAATTGCATGCGGGGAGAATGCATTAAGGATTCTAGGACACGAGGAAGAGATAAGACACCGCCGCGCGCCGCGGCGCTGCGATGTCGGGATATGCAGATATCGGTGCTTGGCGCGCGCATAATGCACACGGTCAATTATTTCCGCGCTATCGAGCAAAGGATTCGCGCGGAGGAGCGGAAGGGGGGAACGAGAGAGAGAAAAACGAGCGACGTGGCGAACGCGAGGAGCGTTTGTCTTTAATAGGATGATTTTTTAATACTTCGCTGAGCATACGTGCGGAATACGTGCCGACGAATAAGTAATCGGATGGGATTTCAGGGCACGACCGCGCAAGATAAAATCCCGTGGTGTGGGCGCGGAATATGGGCGCGCAGCGTCGTGACCGCGTAACGCGGTCAGTTAATTATTTCGCTCGCTTGGCTTCACCGAAAAAAAAAAAAAAAAAAAAGAAAGAAAGAAACGTTTACGAAATGAAATTAAAAATTCCACTTCCGTGAAACTTATTCCGACCGCACTGCGAAGAAATTCTATATTCTCGCGTAACCCGCAGCTCATACATTATACACTTTGTACGTTTAAAACATTATTGCGATGCGATATCAATTTCTATGTGTTTCCACGAGTTCCTCGTCGTTCACGACGATTTTAATCGCGTCTTCCTCATCATTTTTCTTTGCATCTTTACGTTTATATTTTTCTTTCTCTCGTCTTTACTTTTACTATACGTATTCCCGAAACATTCTTTCTGCTATTGTAGGAAGATATTCTCCCTCTCTCTCCCTCTCTCTCCCTCTCTCTCTCTCTCTCTCTCTCTCTCTCTCTCTCTCTCTCTCTCTCTGTGATCTCTCGCTTTCCATTCCGTCGAAATTGTGGAGAACGACATTCCTTTCGCAGAGATGCGATATTTCGTCCACTTTGGAGACGACGGCGGCGGCTGCAGCGCGACCCGAGAGAATTCCGGGTCATGAGAGAGAGAGAGAGAGAGAGAGAGAGAGAGAGAGAGAGATAAGATGCGCCATGATGCAACGTCGACGATATGCGGATACTAAGGCGCATAATGCACACGGTTAATTATTTCCGTGATTTTGCGCCAAGGACACTTCAGTAACTACCCCCGCTTTATACCACGCCATATACTCGAACGTTTGTTGCCCATTCTACCGAAAAGCAACGGGATAATGGAAGGGACGACGAAGGGATGAGGTCTTGTGTTCCGATAACTTCCACGATTAAATCCCGTAATTACGGCACTCGTTGTCGTGTTCCCGTTTTAAGCGACGTCCGACGGACTCTCCTCCAACAACCAAAATTGCGCGAAACTCCGCAGAGCTTCAAAGGCGGATATTATATCCGATCAAATGATTACGGTAAACAAATATCTTGAGAAAAAGATACGATGAAATGTTGAAATAATCCGTGTATTCGTGAATATTACAAAAGAAGATATACTCGTACTTCGAGATTATATTTGAACGTTTACTTTGAGTAGCGAAAGATTTTCTTGTTGCATTGACGCTCGATGCAAATTACTCCTCGTAACCTTTAATGGGCTCAAAATTAATCCTTTCAGTGGAAATGGGGACGTTAACTCTATCGATATTAGGAGCTTCTGCAAATCGGGCAACTCGAATATATTCAGTAGCACTAACTCTCCATCAGGTTATACGATATTATCGCGCAAGTTGCATCGTCCACGGCGTGCAATTCTCGTATGTAATGCCCCGGTTAATCGAACTTCATTGGCACCTCCGCAGGGAGGAGAGCGGCTTAGGAAGGAGGCTCTAATATCACGATAAATTACTTTTAGCTTAATTTCCTAATGACATCGCCCTCCGGCTAACGTGTTACTATATTAATTAACGACTCG
Organism: Trachymyrmex septentrionalis; assembly: GCF_001594115.1. Lineage (NCBI taxonomy): Eukaryota > Metazoa > Arthropoda > Insecta > Hymenoptera > Formicidae > Trachymyrmex > Trachymyrmex septentrionalis. The sequence continues at coordinate 168,028 of NW_017305885.1, forward strand.
TTAACGCGCGTTAAGTGATATGCCGATCTTCCATCTTCCTCTTCCTCTGTCTTCTTTTCACACTTTCGACGACTATGCAAGTCAACCACGAACGTGTATTGCATCGCCGATAAGACCGCGACATGTCCTTAACAATACGAGCTACCCTATTGTATGTATGTAATTCGTCTCTTTTGTCGCGCTAATTATTTCACGTTTTAATTAAAATCGTCTCTACTGGGATGCATGTACGCTCGCGTGTACATGTCAAGAGAGTGTGCATGAGGACGGTCCGAAGGATATTGCATTAGATCCGCGTTAATTAACGGCTCGTTAACGATATGCGCGTCTCTCGACGCAGTCGGGCGTTGGTAAACATTCATATTCTGTATCGTTGGTGTACGAAGAGTGCAGGGCGAGAGAGAGAGAGAGAGAGAGAGAGAGAGAGAGAGAGAGAGAGAGAGAGAGAGATGAATTTTATAATTTATAAAACGCTCGTTGAACTTTTACGAGTCACGTTACTTTTCACTTCGTTAGTCGCAGACGCTAATTCTTCATTATAACGTAATGAAAGAACATTAATAACGCCACTATATTTTGAATTCTTGTTACGGACAAATGCTGAAGCGTATAAATTACTAAAAGAATGAAATTCGCGTTGCGATAAAAATAATAGCGGAGAATACCTTACGATACCTTCTTTTATATATATATATTTCTGCACTCTAAAAGAATAGTGATGTGTTTACATAATTTTTACTGTGTATTAATATTAACATCAATGTGATATGGATTTAACACCAGTGAGTTCTAAAGCTACACACTGATGATATTAACACCAACACATTGAGAGAGAATTATATATGTTAGAATTATATAGATGGATGTTAAATCCACACTGATACTTTTTAGTAAATTTTGTCTCTTAGAGATATTTATGATTTACGGTGCGTATTTTCTACGGTATACCTAAATCACCGTTTTACGTTTAATCTGAGAAGACAGAATAACGAAATACACTTATTCCCTTTACACGTTGCACGTAAAACGAACGGTGCAATTATTCCAATCGCAAACCGTCATCAGAGATGTCCGACATCCGTTAATAGACACGATTCATTAATTGCAACCACGATCACTGAGAATTCTCAGGTGATGAACAAGTTTTAATCCCATCGTCGTCGAGGGGGAGAAGGCGGCTCTTACCTCCGGTAGAAAAAAATCGCTCAATATTTCAACGGAAACCTAACGTGTTTGCGGTGCGCCGCAATTACTTCGTATTTTAATTAAAGTTCCGAGGCGACCCATCGGCGAGGACCCCGCGTACACTTGTGTGTACTTTGCCAGAGTTGCGGCACGTCACGGGGAACTTTGTACCCCGGTGGTGCCCGCGGGAACACTCCGTGTGTACGCAGGCACCTCCTCGGGCCGTGACGTACAAATTAAACGAGACTCGGAATGTTAATTACTCGATTACCGCGGCACACGTGCCACAGCTGCACGTGCGATTTATGACAGGGACGGGAGAGAGCGAGAGAGAGAGAGAGAGCGAGCGGGTGCGCGGTAATTGAGGCTTCATCTTCGCATTAATAGCCGCGAAAGCAGAGCCGCGTCATTCGGCATTGACCGTTCGATACTAATTGAGAGGACTTTATTAAAAACTTTCCTCGGTCGTTTATTATCAATCGCTAAGCGCCGTCGAGCGCCGTTTAACATTGAAGGCGCGTGCGGCACGTGACGCCGATCGCTACGTTCTCTTATATAATTTCAATTATACAAGAGACATCGTGATTTCTTTTTTTTTTTTTTTTTCACAATGTCTTTTAATCTTGGCGATAAAAAGTTTATTTGTATTTCTTGTACCTACGTAGCTTTTGCGCAACGATGGAAAATTTTTAAAAAAATTTCTTAATGATTACACTACGCGACAGTTAAAATCTTTCTGAATGTAGAAAATGGGTCATTTCGTGCGTATCCTTTCAACAAAAGAACTGGTGAAAATGTTACACGGTTAAAAATCAAATAACATTACTGTATGTACAATATAATATGAAATCTCCACGTTTCGCAGCGCGCAATAGAAATGCGGTTAATAATGGCGGATAAAATTCACGAAATAAATGTCCTACTTTGCGGTCATTGTAACGGCGTACCGAAGCGATATTTCGCGACAAACGTTGCGCTTCCCCAGCACAAAGCGGGTTTTATTAACGCCGACTTAGTCAGTTGTAACGTTACATTGCAGCTTTGCATCACTATAATCGCCCGAAACGCTGTACTTAAACGCTTGATGACCACGCGCGCGCTCGCCCGCTCGCTGTGCGCGTAATTTTCCATTTAATGGCCCCGTCTTCCTGACTAATTTCCCTCAAACTCCAGAGTGCCTGTTATGAACCACCTGCCTGGAACGGCTGTCTGAGCCTGAAAATTCGAATTTCGCCTCTTGGCATGGCTGACATGTGATCGATACGACTTGTATCTCTCATCATTTTTGCCGAGAGGCGTACCTACGTTATACAATTGTACAATTAATCTAGATATTTCGTGTGTTAAGTTTCTTCCTTTAAAATTCTATCATTGATATATAATTATTATAGAGTAAATATATAGTTGACGCAATAGTTTTGTATAATAATTTCATTGAATACACTAATGCGACCTCAGTTTTTTTGTAGATACAGCTTAAAAATTTCTGTTAACCTATCCAATTATCCTACTTTATCGTATTTACATAAACATCCAGAGAGAAAGAAGCTATAACTTCTTCTCGATCGTTAGAATCTTGCATTATCTTCTGATATATGATATTTAATCAGTTCAAATATTCAATATTTCAAACTGTGACTTTTGACAGACTTTTCTCGTTAAAGTTTAACTTTATTGTTAAAGTTCCATTTGTGCTCGAATTTCTTTCAAATCGCACATCAGAAGTGTCTATCTAATACAGCACGAAGGAAGAAAATTGTTCCTTTACTCGACCTTTAACGATCTGTAACGTTTTAATGTTTTTTTTTTCTTTATCAGCCTTTAACGTGGGGAAAGCGCTTTTACTACCGTTTAGAGTTTATTCAACGATCGGTCGTGTAACACGTCTCCACAACAAAAGTGCTAATGAATAGCGAGATTAAGTTCCATAGAGTACTCGATTACGCTCTTTCCTCATGTTTATAAAAATCGCTAATGGCAAGCTAATAGCTCTTGTACAGTCATGCGTAATATCTACGAAGGCACCTATTCGACAGGCAAAGAGCACTGCTTGTGCGCGCTAATGGATAAACTTCGTCTGCAAGCCGCAAATTAGCTTTATCAGAATGTCGCATGCATTCGCGCCTCGTCGTCTTTCGAGACGGCACGACTATTCGAATGCTAACTACTTGCTGTAGCGGTTTACACGTGGATGCGGGGACGCATAATTACGTCTATACAAGCGTCGCGCAAATTCGTCCGCAAGCGCGACAGACGGCGGTGCAACGTAAATAGATTAAGGGAAGGGTTTAGGGTAATAAAATCTCTTGTCCGAATTTAGACGTTGAAACGACCGATAAGGTGGATAATGACTCTCAAGAGCGTAATTTCATGAGGAAAATGCCAGGAGTAGAATAACTTGTTCGGGATGATACGTTATCGAGGGACGGCCTTCCTCGACGATGCAGCTGGGAAATGCCTTTAAGCTTCTACCGAGAACTTTAAAGTTTTTTAATAAATTATTACCTTGGCGCTAAAACTTTAAGCACGTTGCATCGAAGAATGAAATCAATTAAAATATTTCCGCGCTTGTGCACTTTATACACGATACAAAGGAGTACAATTTTTACTTCTCCACGACCAAAAGATCGTTTTACTTCTGCATTTTTCTTACGTATTTTTCTTCATAGAAACTGAAAATTATCATAATACGTTTTTAATAATTGACGTTTCACTCAAGGAAAAATTGACACATTGAATTAATTAATGTTAATAAAATTCTTATTCACATCGTTAGGAAATTACTGTTAGTTACGCTTCAATCATTTAAAAACTTTCAATCGTGTAAGAAGTAATTTGAGAGAGAAAATGAATTGTTGGATTAATTTTTGACGCGATTGAAGCATAACTGACAGTGATATGAATGGGAATAAAGATTTTATTAACATTAATTCAATGTACCAATTTTTCCTCGGGTGTGCAGCGTCATTATTATAATAATTTTCAATTTCCATTGAAAATTAGAAGAAAAATACATATGAAAATGTAGAAATAGAACGAACGATCACGAAAAAAATTGTATCCTTTTTTGAAGCTATTCATCAAGAATTAATGATTAGATAGAAATTCGAAATATTCTCTATTTCCATGACACATTTAAGTTAAATCGCTGTCAAACATGTTTATTGCTATTATATATGCGTCTGGTACTTCATCCTTAAACAAAGTCACGAGTCCACAACGACGGCTTTCTTTCGCGAAAGAATAAATAAAAAAATCGACCGGGCGGCGTGGTAATCGTTCTCGCATCGGCGGCGAGTCGGCGAGTCGCCATTTATCACCGAAAGAATCCTGACGAAACACACAGCGGGGGAGGTGGCGCATTATCGCGCACGCACACACGCACTCTCCTACATGTAGCCGCTACATGCTGCTACATGCCCGTCATTCTTCGGACCTCTTGATAGCCTCCGGAGGAAACGGTCGACCTCACGCGTTCGTGTCCGCAGACGAAACGAACGAGGGAACGGGAGAACGAGTCGCGAAATCACGGCCGGCATAAATCTTCGTCCACGCGTGTGGACGAGCCACGGTCGGGGCAAGACGCGGATCATTCGGGGAGAAAGTAAGAGAGAAAGAGAGGAAAAAGGCGAAGGGAGGGGGAGGAGGGGAAAAAAGACAAAGACGGACGGCAGAGCAAGGTTGGCGAGAACCTTCGCTTCGTAGGAC
>NW_017305885.1:173020-183839 GCF_001594115.1 Trachymyrmex septentrionalis
GAGGAGGAGGGGAAAAAAGACGAAGACGGACGGCAGAGCAAGGTTGGCGAGAACCTTCGCTTCGTAGGACAATGGGATTAACGAGGGGCCACCACCTGGCCGTGGCCTGCAAAAGTATGCCCCTGTCGCGCAACTGTCATGACTTCTCTTGAGATCCGACGAATCACTTCTCGATTTAACTCGAAGGGGATTGCCTCTTGAAAAATATTAATCTTGGAAAGTGTTACACGTGAATGTATAAGTATTAATTTGCAGCTTTTTCTAACTTTCGCAACACTATCCTCCCTCTCCTCCAAATAGCTTGATGTGAAATTTTTTTCACAAGCACCTTTTTTATTCGAAACGTTTATATTTCCAACGATTAGATTTCTGTTACAATTCTCGCTCACTTATCCTGAGAGAGAGAGAGAGAGAGAGAGAGGAGGACACGTATTAGTTACCCAAGGGTAGCATTCTCTACGGCGGTATCAATGAAAATTTTTTGAAAAAAATAGTCGCGATCACTCATCTCATTCGCGGATACTCTCGCGAGATTTCCCGTTTACCACACATCCAGGATGAATCGATAGCTGTTAAAAGCAGCGTAATTGTAAATCGATCGGTGTAATTTGAATCGTAAAAACCGTAATAGTCGGGAGTTACCGTCTCCTGATACACCGTTACGACTTGGGAATTTTCTGCGGCTGGCACGTGACATTTTCCAAAGGAAGCTCAAGCGCGAAATGGTGCTATCCATTAAAAGAAATTTCACGATGATCGCACGTTCCCTGTTATGGCGACGAGATGAAAGTAAAGTACCAATGGCGGAGTAAGCGCTTTGTCAGCCATTTCCACCGTATTCCTCTAAACCACATCGACTCGCCTTCCGTCTTTCGCTGTCACAAGAACTTGGTTGTAATCTCCCTCTAATGGCTATGAACTGCAACATACCTATTGATTAGGTCATTAAGTGAGAAATGGATGTTTTATCTTCATTCGTCTATTGGGAAAACTCAGAGGAAAATGGGCGTCTGAAAGAGCGTCGATTTTCTTGGTGATTCTCTGGAATTCTACTACGGTTTTTCAGTAACATCGAATATTATACTAGAATTAAATTTTTATAATTTGCAAAATAATGAAATTTTACACATCGCGTCATCATGTCCTCAAAATTTATTTTAAGGATATACTTTAACGATTTTCGACATAAGCAAATTCATTAAATTGAGAATCTAACAAATAGTACTTCCTACATACTCGTATATAAAAAAATATTGTCATACAATCGGTTATTTTTATGTAATTAAAATTTCTTTCGATATGAAATATTTTAGACAATACCGATTTGTGAGAGATTTTTGAATTTGTGTTAAAAAAGTGTACTCATAATGAAAGTTTTCTTTCCCCAAAAGAGAACGGAATTAATATAAAATAGATTATCTCACAGTACGTACATATTATAAGAATCTCAGTAAGAAATTCATCGCTGAAGTTATTATTTAAATTTAACTTGTTGGTATTTATGACATGATTTGGAAAATACAACGTACTGACGTTCATTGTTACAGCCATTCATTAGAAATCGTACTGCTGGAAATTATGTAACGTGTTTTATACGTTTGGCTTGTTAAGCAGTAAATTGATTTAACAGTTGTGAAATATTTGTGACAGTTTTCCCTCTCGAATAAAATGTTTAACTGTTGGTGGTTTAACGTCTCTTATCAAAAAAAATGCGATACGAGTAAAGCGATACGAGAACACAAATTTAATAGAACGAAAGCTAGCGATTTAAACTCCAGAATATAGAAGCACTGTGTTAATCGTGTAACGCCTTCGTGATTTAAACCTTTAACATGACATTTCACCTTTCATGCTTCCACGAGGTCTTGGCATCAGTCACGCACGGTCCTAGAATAGTTTCAGACCTTTCATAGCGTTTGCTGCACTGTTAATTTGCTAATTGTGCGCTTTCAAGCGCCATATTGCTCCTCCTTCTCTTCTTCCTCTTCATTCATATCCTCTCAATCCTTTCGACTCGCTTTTCATCGTTCAAATGACCGAGATGCTTAATTACTTGTTGTACCGTTATTTCGATACCAAATCATATCAAACACTTGCTGTGAAACATTTTGTTAAGTACGGACTGCTTTTCTTAATTTATCGTCCAATTTAATAGGCAATGTGATTCTTTTGCGTTTAGAGAACGCGCGTACATTTTGAAAAATGGGATTTGACGTGAACGTCGAAAGTATGGTGTAAGCTGTCTTTCAAAGGTGCCGTGAAAATTGTGTGACTTGCTGCAATATCGTGTTCTTCTTTCGACGAGTTTGATCTTTGACCTAAATTTCTTGTAAAGTCTCAAAGAGAAATTTAACGATAGTACAAGACACGTGACGCTTCTTTTTGGAAACTTAGAAAGTGTCACATCTGAGCGTTATGTCTCACACCAATAATTATTATGTATAATTAAAAGTATTCTCCTATTACCTATTTATTTCTCTTCTCTATTTGCTTTGTTTATTCTGTTCATTCTAACCAACTGCCATGGAAAGTTTCGCTTTTAAGAGCTTCTGCGATCTTAATTACCCTGCTCGACGTGACACGTAATATCGTATAAAAATCGCAGAAGTGGTGAGGTCTCGATGATTACGGTTGACGGAGATCGCAAGAGTGTAGAAACATTTTCGACATTTTTCTTCCACTCACAATTTCGCTCAAATCTCACGGTCTCGTTAAGATTGTTAACGCTTCTTGAGATTTCATTGGCTTGTAAAGAATTGTGGTAAAGCCACAAGCATCGTCGTTCTTCTTTCAGCAATGTTGAAGTGAGTATGTACGTAAGTACCAATTTTTAAAGAAGAGTTTAGTAGAAGTACAACATATATCATAAACATGTTACAAGATAAGCTTTAACACAATATTCCCTTTAAAAAATAAAATAAAATTGGGATTTTTTTTTTTTTTTTTATAAGTTTCTGCGAGCCAATCTATCGCGTCAGAAAATTATTATTGTACTAAACAAATTCTTGTATACTTTTTGTTAATGACGCGAGAATTATTTTTTTCCCGCGCCACCGATGCACATTATTCGCCGTAATACGGGCCGAGTAAGAAAAATGCTTCTCCCCGAAGTCTATTCTTGCATTTTGCTTAAAAGGCGCGGAGCCAGTAAAAGCAAAAGGCAGCCGCTCGCGATAAGTACGTGCCCGATTCGCCTTCTTTCTCCGTTGCGGCACGGCGCGACAGTAAATCATTCTTTGCGAGACGCGACGCGCGACGGCTCGTCGGAATATACCTCTCCGGATCGTCGGTACCAAGCCGAGTAAGTGCATCCAGGAAGTGTGATGCAGAGCGGGGAAAAGCGCCGAATAAATAGCACGGAACATGGAGGAATGTGTGCGCATAACGTAAGTCATTGCGGTTTTCGACCACGGGCGACAACGCCTCCTTACAGCTGTATATAATTCAGTATTATGGATAATACTTATTCGACGACAGTAAAGGATCTCCGTGTCTTCGTGCTCAATACTTCGTCGATACGCCGAAATGGAGTAATAGATTTGTCGGTAAGACGACGTGGCAAGACGATTATAGAGCATTGACAATTGACATTGCAAAATATTTTATGGGACTTAAGAATTGCGCGACGCGCATTAACGTTAAGTCAATGCAGCTCTTCGCGATGCAACGTTCTGTATTTCGCGAATTCGCATTTGCGTTTTCACTTCTCGCGTATAGTTTTCTGCCATTCTTTCACGCGCCTGGTTTTTCGTTCTTGCTTTCAAACTTGGAGCGGTAACTCTTTGGTAGTGCATGCTGATCTACTTATTTTACAAGCCATAAACTGAACTTTGCCCGGAGCTACTTTTGGCATTACGCCCGTAACGTTGACGTGATATTATAATACTGCATATTTAATGACTTTGTTATTCAGTTTCTTTGTCGTTTTAGCTGTGCTGTACCAACGTGTTTTCTTACTTTTGATTTTTAGTCGTTTGATCTTTTTTTCTTATTTTCCTTTTAGAAAATGAAAAAGATTCTATGGAGAATGAATGCTGAGATGCTTGGAACTTGACATCTTGTCGGTAGACAATTTTAATCATCGATAATAATCGATGGCTTACAATTTACAACGACGGGAATCACTTTCCTCATTGGCATCAATTTCAAACGATCTTATCAAAAGGATCTTATTATCTAAATATTATTGTTGAATAATAAGTATTATTGAATAATAAATTGAATAAATATAATAACGATGCCTTCCGGCAATAAAATATGTTTAACAAATAAATTTCTTGTATCATCATTTCCAATATTATTTCACATGCATTCTAAATAAATCATTCAAAAATAAATGCCAAATTAATATATTTTATCCATATTATTATTATTATTATTATTATTATTATTATTAAAAATACTGCGAAATGTAATGCCTAGCCATCGTTATAATAAATATCTAAATATGTATATTTAATTCAAACGACCATTGGAAACATTCATATTTCTGCATATTATTCGATATTCGCGCGCATATAATTTATCAAAACGCATTTATTCCGTCGTAATATGTCTATTTTCCACAAATTTCAACGCATGCATGCAATAGCCGTATTCCGAAAGTATTTACAGACAATCCTTTCGCTATAAACGGAACGTTGCGTCGTTTAAAGCGTTTACCTCATCCGAACGCACATCTTCTTTAGAAGTAAAGCTTTCAGTCGATCAGCGGCAAGAAAAGCACGAAGGGGCGGAGGAAGGTGGAGCAGAACGAATTGAAAACGAAGGTAAAGCTAATAACGGAGCCTTCTCTTTCCGCGCTCACGTTGGTGGCAATAATCGGCGCCTCAGCGCGCACCATTGATTTGAGGCCGCGCAAAATTGAACTCTCGAGTTGAATTTATTCGGTTTTATTGAGAAAGAGAGAATGGCGGAAAATCTAAATTTGCCGAGAAGGAGGCCCGAAGAAAAAGGGAAAGAGGATAAGGAGTAAGAGAATACAACGTGCATGTTAGAGGTTCGTTAAGTTTGAAGAAGCGAAATCGGCCTGTAACACGCAGATAATGGATAATAATTACAACGATGAGATAAATTTAATTACACTGCCGTCAGCGTTAATATATCGTCGATGGCCGTCAGTTGATATGCTCCATCAGCGATAAATGTAATATCGTCGGCTTTTTATGTTTACGACAAAAAGCGTGCCACTGCGTACAACCTCTTATTACGAATTTATCAAGAAGATCACAGATCACTCGACAGTAGAAACTTGACAATCGCGTATAATTACGTGATGGAAGATCATGAATAATTTGTTTCCTTGAAACTTGTGAGTAATAAAGGATACTTGAGTAAGTATTATGTATATAAAATATAAATTTATATTATTTCTCACGAATGAAAATTGTCAAATTTAATCAAGATTGTTCTTTGTGCCAAATAATATTTCTTATGAATTCGTACCATTTCTATAGAAAACTGTGCGCCAATTATTTGTCGGTCTTGAAACATAGTTCTAAACTGAAATTGAAGTAGTAATATCGCAAATTGAATTGGCAAACAATTTGATTGCTGCAAATAGGCATCTCGGAAAGCTGTTAATAATTTGATCTGCTAATAACAAGCATGTTAAAAACTGTAAATAATTTATTACAGAAATATAATTTTATACGTTATTTCTCGAGGAGTTAGCTACTTATGAATAAGGTGTTTGACTGATTTTCCCGATTTCTTATGATTTTTATGCAATTTCAAAGTGATTTTGATTTTATATGAATTTAAAACAATTTTGTATAATTTCGTATGTGATTTCAAATGATTTCAAGTGATTTCATGTTTACCTACGTGACTTCAATTTGATTTCTTAGAGATTTGATGGTGAAACGACCTCAACTGAGTTTGAATTAATTTGATTTTAATTTAATTTCGATAATGGACGGACTGCTCGATTTTGCGAGTGAGTAGTTTTATTTCTCGTTATTTCTTTGAAAAACACAAACGGAATTAGCCATAAAAATGACGAATCAAAGCGATACGTATCCCACGGCATATTTATCGCGGGGAGCAGTCACAGGCGAGGAGATTTACATCGAACATTACGCAAAGCGGCCGTATAACGTTGCTCCAAGGACCCAGGGGGTGCGCCGGGGGTGCGCCCTGCGAGAGTCAATTTCGTGCTGTCGTACGTACACATAGGGGTGTGTCGCGCCGCGCGCCACCGCTGTATTCCGCAGCGCAGTATTTATCGCTGGCGTCGCCTGAAAAATCTACGCCGATGCGAATATTCAGCGCGCTCACGGCAATCGCATTTTTCCTTTGCCTCGCGCCAGTTAAGATTTACGGCGCACTTTCGGCGACCAGCATCCGATGTATCTGGCTTTGTGTGTGAAAGAACATAATCCTAGCGAGCACGCTCGTCGGCGGAAAAGGCGAGCCGTTGCTGCGCGGCTACGCGAAGTGCAAGCTTCCGACGGGCTTTCGACAATCGGCTGGCCATTGAGGAAGATTGCTGCCGTCGCAGCTGTGCCACGGAGCTCAGCTTTCGTTTCTCCTTCCGAATCCCCGCCTTAATGCCTCGCGACGGCATGTAGAAATCCGGAGATGAACTCCTTGAACGCGCCGTGAGTGCCGAAACTGTCTGCGGAGTAAAGTGTCTCCTTGGCTCACGGAGTGGCAAACGGCGAATAATCTCAGCTTTTCAGTGAGAAACGGCGCATTGAATATCAGTCTTTCGTCGTATATTTGATAAACTTTTAACCTCCGATAAGGAAATTTATGCAACGTTATAGTTTGTATACTGACGTAAAAAAAAAATATATTATATATATATATGTGTGTGTGTAATATAAACTTAATAATTTTTATTTAATGTAAAAGTCTGTGAAAATACCGACACTAAAAACTTTCTTTCAGCCTGCTATTCCGTTAAGGCGGTTAAAATCACGTTTGCGTTAAATAATCCTGTCTAATAAGATAGGATACTAGAGCCGCGTTTCTCTGTACGTGTAACGCTTCGTATGTCCTCCACGAATTGGAGGAATAACCAACCAAGTTAATACCAAGCCACGTCAAGCACGTTTGCCGCATAGCCAACTGCAAATAACCGCAGTCCAAAGTACATGGAATTACAGGGTCTGACTGGATGGACTGACGCGTAACAGCGGGAAGGCGGAAAGTCCATCGAACCGACCTACCTACCTACCTATCTACCTATCTATCTACCTACCTACCTACCTACCTACGTACCTATAACCTACCTGCCTACCCACCTGACGTGCTGGAGTTTAGTTCGGATCAAACTGCCGGACATCTGTCGACCGGAATTCCGATGTGGCGCGTAAACCGCAGCCGTCTCGTTCGCTGCATCCTAACGGAAACGTCGCCGCGAAATCGAAATAACCACGTATTCCGCGTACGGCTTTCTCCTCGTCCTCGTTTCCACGACCACGTTTGCACGTCGTGACACCTTACGACGCCCCATGTTTCGGATGTTTCCACCTAGACAATTTCCATCAACGCGGAAATCTGAACACAATGCAAATGCTCCCTGTTTCCCGAGCGCTTTCTCGTTCGATCAACGTTCTCTGTAGTGCGAATTACTTGCATCTCGCAGATCACTTCGCGACTCTTGGGGTCACAAATATCATTGACAGCTTTTCGATTTCATTCCGCATTGATTTGGCGAGAACGACGCTTTCGGTTGTTATTTTCTGCGAGGTCATTTCGAAAGATTTTTTTTTCAGTAGGTTAAGTACGTCTAGACATTTTATCGCATTTGCAAGTTTATTAATATAGCGCATAATCAGCGCATAATTCAGATATCTTTCTTTTATTATCCCGGAACGATGGAGGTGATAATGCATGCAGATGCAGTGTCGTTATTACGAGGTAGATTTATATTCCGAATGCATAAAAATTTAAAAATTTGCATTCTACTGTATGTAAAATAATTTCGCAGGATGCTCCTGCTTGCGTGTAAATTTATCGGAGTGGTTAATAATAATAAGTCTTGCAATTTGGAATTTTAAATCTTTTATTTTACGTAACTAATTCGAAACCAAAAAAAAAAACGCTATCTGGATATTTATCCTTAAAACGTATATTTACGATAATCTATCGGGCGGTTTGATTTATTCCTGATTCATCCGTCTCTAATATCTCCAATGATCTTCGCGATAACCGCAACGATTTCGCGCAGGATCGTAAATGCGCGTTAATGCCGTAACGTTTATTGAGCCACTTGCGCGACACTTTATGGAATCTGGAAGGACTTCCTACGGACGGTCGCGTCGACTTCCGAGAGAGGAATAGTTGGAAGATAGACCATTCATTGAGTTTCCGTTGCCCGCGTTAGCTATCGGAGAATGGACGACCGGCAACCGGAGGGATCCGCCAGCAATTCCGCTACCCTCGAGATATCGTTCGTTCATTCGGCGTTTCGGGGCTCAGGGCTCATTCTGAGATCTTCCGCGAGTATGGACGAGTCGTGATTTTGAGAAATAAAAACCGCTTTAATATTGTGTTCCCTCACTCAATAATAGCTTTTCAATTTTCGTCTTTGGAAAGCAGTAAAGTAGAAATCTGCTGAAATAGACGTTCTTAGTTTGTGCTATTGAATCTCCCTAGGAAAGCTTGCATTACGAATTGTATGCTTGCGAGCGATCATTGATGAGTATATTTGTGGCATAGTGAGAATTCGTGTAGTTTACACACACACACACACACACACACACACACAGACACATTTGAAACTTCTTATTCACTCATTACGTCGAATCGCGCTCTGAGAAAGTATAGAATTTTTGTAAATAATTTAAAAGAGTATGCGCTATTCACAATTTCGTTTGCACAATTAATTTTTCTATAGAAATAATTTGAAATAAATTTTGGATAGTTTAGAGACAACACATTGTTTTTTCATGGCGCTGAAAGGAAAGAATCGACGAGCAATGTATACGCAGCGTATCAGTATGAAACTGCGCGAGCTATCTTTGTTGTTGAACACGTATCGATCGTTACATTCATGGCGTATTTGTCACGGATAATTGTATTGCAGTGATACGAGCGTCATTCCATAGGGATGCAACAATAGCTTCTCGTTTACGATCGACAAGTATGTTTCAACGTTCTCGCGCTCACTTAACGTAACTGTTATGATAATCGTGATCGAGAAGATATTCTTTTTTATAACCACACACAAAAGATCCGAATTTTTTTGCACGAATCCGAATCCAATTCTATTCCACTTACAGTACGCTTGTATCATATTTCATCTAACAAACATCCGATTCCTTTATTCGATAATCCCAATCAAATATTCGGTATCACGTATTGGAATCTATAATCCTTTAGAGTTGACGCTCGACATTTTATATACCGATGTTCATTTTTTATCTGTCAATATTCGAACGATGGAAGTATCTTAAGGATTCTTTCTGTGCATCGAAAACAAGCAATAATAAGCAAGGAAAACAATTTCCGATTTGACACGAGTTCAAATTAGGAGTTGTTGTGACACAATTCATAAATACATACACGTCATAAAATCGATACTACATTCAAATACTACCTATATATAAATTTTGCATAACAATATTTATACCTTTTAACTGTTAATGTATATAAAAATCAAAATTATCGTTAAAATTCGAAATAATATAAAATATAAAATTTCCCTTTTTTTATTACACACGGTTGATTAAAAATATTTTTACAAAAGATTAACGTGCTATTATTTATATACTTTTCTTTATTTCTGGAATGAAAAATAAGGACACAATTGTATGTTATACCCCAAATCGATTGGTCGTCGCAATCAATTAGTAATAATTTGCGATGCTTTTCAGAAATTTCTTCAGAGCTCCGATACACTCCCGATGTACTTTCAGCTATTATTGGCGTTATTGTTACGAACGAATATCATTCGTACGTACTAAACGCGTAGAGCACGAGGAAGATAAGAAGCTTTCCGTACTACCGGCTTTTTATTCCGAGTAAAATCCACTCCGTCTCATCCGTTCACGTTTTTTTGCGATAGATTTTTGAGGCTTTTTTTCCCTTCTCTCTCTCTCTCTCTCTCTCTCTCTCTCTCGCTTTGCTTGATATTCACGGAAACTCCACGGTGGCCAGTGCGGATGCAGCTGCTGCTACCAGATTACGTTTCAACCCCTAGGTCCTCCGAAAGTTGCGCTTTCGGATATATTTATAACAGGAATCACGACGCGCTTGTTATACATCGAGCGCGCGCAATTTGTTCATCCGCGAGACGAAACATTGAGAGAAATCAGGGAATCTACTCTCTCGCGCGTTTAATATACGCGGGTATATCTGTTTCACGCTCGCATAACTTTCTGTCCAATTTCACTTGCTAATCATTTTCCTTCCTTCCACTGTATGAGCGTCTGTTTATATCGCTATTTCATATTTTAAACGCGCGTTGCTTTTAACGAAAACAATTTTTGAGCGATACAAGCCCCTTCGGAGTGCAACGCGTCTGCTGCTTTCGTTGCGAAGATCGGGGACAAAATAATCGTACGGCGCAAAAGAAAGTTTGCAGATGACACGTCATCCTTGTCTTTCTTTTTTCCTATTTTAGATCATTCTGAGCAAGTCTGAACGCGGATCAGAGAGTAAAGCGCAGCGAGCAGGAGAATGGAGAAGGTGCAAGAGGACGCGCGCGCATCACGCGGTGCTGTTTTAATCTAGGAAGCTAGGAACCCGCTCGGGGGGAGAGTCACGTCACGGTAGAAAGAGAGGGAGAGACGGGGGGGGTGTTGGTTATAGGAAACCGGGATATGGATAAGAGGAGAGGGGGAGAGAGAGAGAGAGAGAGAGAGAG
>NW_017305885.1:183939-184322 GCF_001594115.1 Trachymyrmex septentrionalis
AGAGAGAGAGAGCACAGACGCGCGGTACAGCGAAAGACATAAAGGCAACCTGACGCATTCCATTATAGTGATGTCTACGGCGTAGCTATCGCCGGTAACGGGCCAGCTGACGGTAGCCGGGCGACACCGGTAGTAGCGGTGGCGGTGGCGTTCACCACCAACCACCGTAGTTTCGACGTAACTCCCGTTCCTCGGCCACCCCCCACCTGTATATTACACAGCGGGTGTATGCGCGCGCGCTCCATACGTTCCTACGACAAATACGGGCCACCTTCCATTACGATGGCGGATGCATCCTCGCATTTGCATTTTACAACTGACCGCGGAACTTCGCCGTGCACCCCACTATCTCCGTTCTATACGTCATCTTGGGGGGGGGGGGG
>NW_017305885.1:184339-185752 GCF_001594115.1 Trachymyrmex septentrionalis
TGCGAATAACGAATCCGCACCCCGTCGTCTGATTTCTCGGGAATGAGGCCGCGTTGAAAATGCACCGCTGAACAAAAGTCCGAATAGTGTACGAGGAGTGGGTGGATAAAAGAATATTCTTCCGATAGAGACATTATTCTGGCATTATGAAAATGGGAGGATATATATGTATATATATATATATATATATATATATGTATATGGGCTGTTCCAGCCCGATGCTACTTCAATAATAACGATTTTACATGAATTTCGTCACATTATATATACCTCGAGTGATTGTTTTAATTTATCGTTGGAAATTTCTTCAAAATTCAATTTTTGTCTTTAAATAAAATTTGAATAATTCAAACTACACGAAAAACAAAGTAATTTACATATTTACATGGTTGGAGGAAAGCCTGTATCTCGCTGAAAAGTTTAATTTTCATTTATTAAATAAATTTATATAGCCGATGTCTATAATAAAACTATCTATTTAAGATACACGTTCTTTTTATGTGTGTTTACGTGCATGTGTACGCATATGCCAACAGCGTTTTAATAATATACAGTAAATAAAATAAACCGGTAGCAGCAATCGTGTGCAATTTGTTTTGTGACGTAAAACGCAACATCCAGATCAATTTCGAGGAATACATACATCGATAACTATTATCGTAAATAAATATCCAATAAATCTGCTCATGCAACAAAACATTGATGTATAGAATCAAGCAAGCAATCGTGGTGACTACAGTTCGCGTTGATTGTTACGAAAAATATGAAAAACAACGTACGGACAAAGACAATCGATTGTGTTTCGATCGTCGTTATTGCAAGTTGTATCGATGTGTGTAACTGCTATGCTATGATTCGGTTTTCATCATTCTACTTTATTTACGTCATATGCAACAGCTTCGCGCTCGTTTTGCGACCTACATTGTGGACGATCTCACAATAATCGTCTGTGTTGCGAGGCAAAATCGCGAGTGATAATCCTCCTAAATATCCGCGCGTGGGTATTTATTTCTATTTTTATCGACCGTACGAAAACGAAGTGTTTTATTTATTATTTCACTAGAACCTTTTATTTGCGTCCTGTCAAAGAAACCTCATATTCTGCCATGCTTTCGAACAAAATAGAAGCGATATTATTTTAATTTCTCATTTTTGTGCAAAAAGCATGGTAAATTCTGCTTTCGCATGTTATTGCGATCCATCGAACGGTTGCTCGCGATGAACGAGAACCGCCAGATTATACGTTAAACATATCTCGAACGATAGCGTAAAATGAACATTTTCCATCAGTACTTTTCCCCTTCTCTTTCAGTTCGGATCTGTCCGTTTTAAATATGAAATAAATATCATATTGTATACGTATATATATAGTATGTATATATATATGTATATATATATTGTATATATATATGT
>NW_017305885.1:185945-187078 GCF_001594115.1 Trachymyrmex septentrionalis
ATATAGAAAAACTCGAAATTCCATAACTTACGGTAAAGGTTCATAATGTAACGAAATATCGGTAAATTTAAAATAAATTTCGAAGGATTTACAAACTCATTATCAATATGGAATAAGTTTAATGGATATTGTTAATTCCTCTCTATCTATGCACTCTTTCAGTAATTTAAAATGATTATTCGATAATATAATACAAAAATATCTTGCATATATCTCGCATCAGATTGATGTGAATTATAAATAAGGGAAAATCTGGAGAATTGAAGTTTGAGACTTTAATGGGTATATATATCATTGCTATATATTTGTAAAATATTAGTAAAATTTTATTTATAGTAGAAATTAAAATGTTTTTAAGATATCTTAATGAAATAAAAGGAGACTTTTAAGGAGAGAATTAGGGAAAGAAGAGAGGGAGAGGAGATGGTAGATTATAATTTTATATTATATAAACTGCTTCTATCCAAGCACAGACATCTCGTATTTATCGCGTCTGTCATAAATATAAATTAATCTACCTTTATCTTTAGCTCCTTATATAGTCCCTGAGACAATCCTTCGTGATGGATCACGATATTCTTCAGTCTGACGTAAGATGCAGATCTTCGGTTAATCCCTCGTCTTCCCCTCCCCTCCCCTCCTCCCTCCTCCCCCTCGCCTCATTTTCTACAAAGCGTAGATAAATCCATCTTACACCCGCACATTATTGCAATCTTCAGAACAATCCCCTTCGCCGGATCCGCCGTAATCCGCTAAGTATATCTTTCGCAGGCAGGTTAAATTGAGTTTACTGTACGAAATATAAGGCGGGCAGCCGAATGGATCCGACCGTATCTCACCAGCCGTCTTTCGTGTGCCTTTGTGCCTACCTAACTCGTCGTCGACGTAAATTCGACGGCTACAAAAGATCAAAGCGGCGGCCCCTGCTGGCCCCAGGATTCCACCCTGCTGCCACATGGCGCGCGCGCGCGTCGCGACGTGGCGTTGCGCTCAATCGAGTGCACACTGCTCTCCTCCAGCTCCAGCTGCGGTTCCGATGTTTGTGCACACCCTCGAAGCTCTATGCTCAGCAGAGCCGGGACTTGCATTATTCATGCTTGGCGCGCTCCTCTCCCTCCCCCTCCCCCTCCCCC
>NW_017305885.1:187178-199841 GCF_001594115.1 Trachymyrmex septentrionalis
TTCTACGCGCGCGTTAGCCCCTCTGCAGCTCTTCCTTTCTCCCCGCTTCAGTTCCCATCGTCGAGCCGCAACATCCGGTTTCACCAACTACACCAAAGTGCCAACTTTCTCATTAAGCCTCTCTCTCTCGGCCCGCGGTCCCAGGAGATTCCGCGGTCGACCATCATGACCCTCCTGCTCCGTCCGGCGATGCTGGAGATGCCCATTATCTGGCATGCAGCGGCCGGCCTGCCACCGCCGCTGCCTTCGGTAAACGACGCCTGTTTTCTGAATTAGTTGGGACGCACTTAACCCCGATTGCGTTAGTTGTTCCAAAGTCTGTTTCCACGATCAAGGGTCAGTTCGCTAGGGAGATCGCTTTCTGTGATTGTACCCGGATTTTCAATTAGAGATACGATGCTCCTCGAGAAGGAACCTCGAGTGAGAACAGCGATCGTTTAATTAAATTTTAAGGAACGCGAAAATAGTATGTAGTTGTACAATAATGAATTATTTAATTATCTAAAAAGCGAACTTGTGATACTTTGTTATATTTCGTCACGCGTTTGTGTACTCTAAACTTCTTACAGTGAAATCACTCACTCCAAGTGAAGATTGAACCATCTTTGAAGAAAAAGTGAAAATATTTCACTTTTTGAACAAGAGTGACAGCTTTCATTCTTTTTAAAAAGTGAATTTTCACTTCAAAGGACTGACGTCACACTCTAAAGAGAAAAATGCGATTTCACTCTAAAAAGAGTGAAGATTGTCACTTTTTTTCATAAAGTGAAATATTTTCATTTTTTTGTTTTCAAGGATGGTTGTATTTTCACTCTCTGGGAGTGTGATTTTACTGCAAGGAATTTAGAGTGTAACATCTACAGAAAGTGTCTAAATAGTAATAGGACTTTTTCTTAGAGCTTATATTTGATAAAATATTTATAACTGTGCGATATTGTAGAAATGTGCAATTGCACGCGTTTTCGACTGTCTGAGAAACGTCAGGAGTTTTATATATCGTTATGAGAATATAGCAATACTAATTTAAAGTTTCCAAGTATTTCCAAGACGGATTCCACTCTCGCGTCTCTGTATCGACGATAGCGTAACTTTTATTTAACGATGCATCGAAACTCGGAATGCAGCAAAAAGATAGAAATATGTTTCAAGGACGGCCAAACGTGGAAACTCCAAGATAGCATAAGCGGCATTCGAGCGGAACGATCGGCTCGCCATCAGCAGGTAGCATCGGATCCGTTTCTTACGAGCGATAGTAAATATTTACAGACCAATCGAAGATATAGCGAGCTAAATCCGTCAGCGATAATATTATCCTCCTCGTTTCGAAACAGGATTTATTGTAAAAGCTTCTAGGGACCGTAATACTTCTTTAGTGCGCCGATCGTCTTGAAAATACCTTACTTTAATGTCTGTATTTACTCTTTTCCACACGTGCTTCTGTACCACACGTTAATGGAAAGCATATATTAAAAGTAATATCATTCGTACTAAACGAAAACGTATAAATCTCACAGGCATTTATTGTTCGTTTATGAATCGTAAATGCTAATCATTTTAACAATTACGTTTTTATTTATTTGCAAGAGAGAAGGAATTAATTAGTTGAGTTTTTTTTTTAAATTAAATTACTATAATTTTGCTTTTGTTTTCAGAATTCAAAATTATATATTTTTAAGTAATAGAGTGATTTTTAAAAGCTCGTTTCCTCTAAAAATATAATACACGTATATCCAATATATAAATTATAAAAATGATTGTCTTTTTTAAAATAAATAAAATGATGTCTTTTGTAAAATAAATAACTGAACGCACTTGCACGCGTAGACACACGCGCGACAAATAAAGTGCATAACAAACATCTGAACCCGAATAAATACTAGATGGCCAGATAGACTGTATAAATATTAGATAGGACATAATATTATTTTGTCAAAAAATAGAGGAAATATTCAAATATATCATATCATATATTCATATGAGACATGTATACGGATTTTGCGTAAATATAAAGTGCACTGCAGACGATTTGTGGCAAATGTATTATTAATTTCGCATAGATCGTAAAAAAAAATTATCATTAGCTCGCTCATCGAACGCCACATACTTTATAGCAAGAATATTTCTATTCGCGAGTTGTGCCGTAAAATAACGTACAACACGATATCTCATATTCCTGCTCGTCACTCCCGCTCGGTCCTAGAAATCAAATTTTCCCATCCAATTCCATTTTGTTCGCTCGGCTACATCGATTAAAGCGCGCTGCCATCATTCTGACTGGTATGGCCGACAATATCGACCGCAGCAATCGAGGAAATAATGTTTCTAACAATGCATTAACAACTTTGGACAAGCGCAAAATGATTCCTAATTGTCATGTAGTATATATTGTAGGATATTATTGCTTTTGCTTTAAAGCTTTAGTGGTATTCGGAACTGTTTTAATTTTCTACAATTTTAAATAATTCAATTCACCATGCGAGGATAATTGCGTTTTGGCATATCGAGGTGTGTTTTCGTTAAGATAGAGAGTTGAAAATTTGGAAATATAAAATATATAATAAATTAAGTTAAGCCAGAAGTGCATCTGTATGTGATATTTCGAATTGTATTAAAAATAACGCCCGCTGGCTTTTAGAGGCCGCAAAAGTCAGCCGCTCGCATACCAATTACGCAACGTATCATTTGTAAGTGAACTCGCAGTAGCACTCATATATATCCCATATACATCCATCAACGTAGTTGGCGTAACAGTCAATTTGTTCCCCCGCGATGGGAAATCCTGTCTGACCCGATGAATTTCCTGACATAGATTATCGATATCTCATAACAAGGATTGTGATATACCGATCATTCGGTATTTCATGCTAGTTCACCTCCGTCATAGTCCCATTGTAATGGATGTAATCGAAGAATCCCCTGGGAAAGAGAAACGAAGAGAGTTTATAATTGTCCTCGATGCGCTGCGGTAAGTAAATAGGATCTTTCAAATAGATCGTTATCTTTGGTGGGGTAGAGAAAACCAATGTGATCGGATGTATAAACCGCAAAAGCCGTGGAATCGAGAAGGGAAGTAGCGAAGGAATGGGCATCGGGAGCAAAATAGAATTGGATATAGAGAAAAGAGAGAAGGTATTCACGGATAACTGGTGGTTCTCTATCAAAATCGATATTCAGTATTTTTCATGTTCTATCTTCGTCGCATTTCCTCTGTTTTTCATCACCGTGTCGCTTTGTAAAATACATTTTTCCTTTGTTTCAGAGAGTAGTATAACTTGTAGAAATAAAGCGCTTTTATAGAGCGATCCATAATAGTCAATTATTAACTTTCAATACTTACTATTTAAATGATACTACGTGGAAAATTAATCTATAATAATTATATAAAACGTTTTAAACTGAAGTGAAGTCGCTTCGCTTATGCGATCGAGTTTTATTTAAATCAATACTGTGCCCGTTCTTCAAAGTTCTCGCTTGATTATTTTTATTAGCCGTTCCTAGTTTCTCAAGCTCAATAATCTATCGCAAGCGAAAGTTTGGACTTAAAAGTCCAAACAGAGTTACGCGAGCTTTTTATTTTATCAGGTATTACATTTTTGCTCCTCAATCTCCTTCAGCAATCTCTTATCCTGGATTACGATATTACATCATCAGACTCCTTCCTCTTCTTGCACGATGATCTTCACGATATATTTTTGTGTAATATATATATATGTATACATCGTACAAGAGTACAGGTACGTAAAGCAGATAACTGAACAAGAGAGAGAAAATAGAGAAAATTTCTACTCTTTGATATTTCCAGTAGAGAGAGAGAGAGAGAGAGAGAGAGGAGACGAACGAATTGGTCGTATCAGTCATACCTTGTGTTGATCGAACCTGTATATGACATTCTAAACTTTATCGTTGCCCACAAGGATCTTTTCCCATGAGCGCGAAAGGGAGCCCTTTCAGTTGCTGTTGTCAACGACTAAAGCGTCGAAGGACTCTATGACATTAAAGATACACTTTGAAGAATCTTTCGACGATTCTGATAAATTGCACAAATCTGTTACCATCGATGAAATGACAAAGTGCCATCCCCCGGTTATGCTACCAGTCCTTGTGTGGATCTTTACCCTTGCGCGATTGATCCGCTCGCAAGCTTAAAACGGAAAATTCTTTGTGTTTTAGAGGGAATGGTTCCTTTAAATTTTTCAGCGAAAAAACACCTGGGAGAAATCTACAGTGAATGAATTTTTCCAGAAAAGATATGCGCAACGCATCCCCAACCAATTTGATTACAAAAGCTCGCTCCGACTTGTAAATGGAATTTTTTACTTGATGTGCTTTTGCAATTTCTTAGACGTTGTTAGCAAACGCTTCTCGTATTTATTGAGAATCTGAATCGAGCGGATGAAACGAATTCGCTGGAACAAGAATTATAATAGTTACAATTTTTTACTCCATTATAGGATAATTCGATTATACCGCGTACGTTTCCGTTTTTTAAATATTTGAAGTAAACAGCGTGAGATAGAAGTAACCGTTAACTAACCAACGTTTATTTGCAAAATCACACGTAGTATCGTTGACGATTTTTATTTACTGGAAAGAACTGCTACACGTCTAATCCGGGGAAGCTTGCTTATTTTTCTGTGCGAATGAAAATTAAGCATGTCTTTCCTAAAGTCTTTAACGAACGCCACGAAATAAAAAACTGGAGAGAAATTTCTCGGGGTAAACCAGTTTTGTGAAATGAGATACGCGCAATGATAATCAGCGACGGTCTTTGAAAAAGCGTCAGTAGCTTGTTGGTAAAGCGATTTTCCAACTAACGCGCGTGATAGCGATAAGGAAATTCCAGGCCTGGCCGCATTTTCGAAATACTTCTCTCTCTCTCTCTCTCTCTCTCTCTCTCGCGCGCGCGATTTCTTTACACGCGAAGAACCGCTTCCTACCTTTCCTCTTCTCTTACTTGTCCTGTCTCTTTCTCTCTTCTCCGAAATTCTTAAGTAACGAAACTCTCAGCAGAAACTTCTTGCCCGGGGATGAATACGTTGCTCAGGATGCAAAAAGTAGGTGAAAATCCGTGTTCTTTTTCCCCCATGCAGCCCCATGGTGCGCTGAAACGCTATCCCGGAAAAGAAAATGAAGGGGACGATCTAGCGTGTGTAGGAAACTACGTGTGCGACTAAGAAACGGAAGGAAGCTGCAAAAGCATGCTCTTTTTCTAGAGCGGGCGGATAGTAAGTGGAGATAGCGTGTCGTAGTTATTGAATCCCCCTCTCGCGCGTGTGTTGCCGCATAATGTAATCGAGCTAGTCTGCGCGGAAGGAAGGAAGCATTCTCTGATAAAGGCAGACTTCTTTGGAAATCACGGAATCGATTTCCGTTAACCGTGCGCGGCACATATTAAATGCACCCCGTCCCCTGCTTTGTGGAATATCGCAAGGATTTCATTGAAACGCCTCGGTAATAGTAACTTTCCAAATCGTAGTTTCTTATTCTTATATTAAGAACTATGATACCTCGCGATTGTGGGTGTTGAGAAATAAATAAGCACAAAATATGGAATTATAAAATTTCTAAGATAGCTCACCTTGACTGTCAAATTTATTTTATTCGTATTTATTTGTCTTTCAAAGTATATCACTTATTTTAATCGGTATAGAAATTGTCGATTATATATAATTAACATTGATACAACAGAGGATTAATTTAGCTCGCGTGATCATAAAAGCCCGACTGTACAATTACAACCCTGTGCACGATAAAAGTTAAAGCGCACGGTAAAGGTAAAGCATGCAAACTTGAACGAAGGGAGGCCCATCGTGTCCGTTAATGCGTGCCTCATTATGCAAATCCATCGGACTCCGTGATGCGATTTTAAAATGCGCACGCGAAACTTTTTGATCACACTGACAACTTTCGTTTGGCTGCTTAGTCGGAGGGGGATATTTCACGTAAGCAAATCCGCGGATCAGGAGCCATGGGGGGGGATATCGAGCGAATGTCCCGTTTTATGTCCTGGACGAGCATTCACGAAACTCCTCGCAACCGGGGCGTTTCGGACGGAAAGTTAGGGCGGAAAGAAATGGCTGTACGACTACTCGCGGGAGCGGAGCATCGCGTGGAACGCGAACACCGGCGATCCAGAAAATTGCGAAACTTTGATGCGCCATAAATCCACCCCAGGACCAAGCCAAACCTCGCCGACAACGGTCGACATTAACAACGTCACTTGACGCGACTTCTTGACACAACGTCCCGGACGCTGACTCCGCCGGGTGTTGTAACTGGCACTCGTTAGAAGCATACGTTTGCTCGTTGCACTGGAATAGTTCGTGGCACGAAGCGCAGTACCAAAAACGATATACGGGAGACAGCACGTGGAAAGAACAAGATTTTGCTGAAGCTTTCAAACATTTACCTAGATACACGGATCTGATAATAATTTTTTGTTAGACCATCAAAATTTTTAGGTGGAATCATTTCAACTGACTCTTTAGAATGTCAAAATTATTTTCTCCTACCTGTCCAGATCTGAAAATAATTTTGTCAGACCATCAAATCAATTTTTTTAGGTAGGACAAAATAATTTTCACAGCTCGCACATGATCGATCAGTGTGAATGTTTTATCTAAAAATTTTAGAGCCGCAATGTATCTAGCTAAATTTTTGAAAACCTCAGGAAAATCATTCTCTCTATGTTCTCTTTTTTTCCTCGTAAAGAGAGAATTCCGCCTATAACCTAGCTGAATGAATCCGCGATGCATATACTCGCGAGTATGAATAAATATGACGTACATTAACTTAGTACATATGCACATGTGGCAGCGAATGCGCGTTTCCATTGCACTTGTGATTCCGAATATTATAGTTATTAGATATGTGTATGTGTGTGTGTGTGTGTGTGTATGCGGTTACATATTTCTATGTTCTGGAGGAAGGACTCCCGAAGCAACAGCGAAACACGATATACCACATGTCTACGAATACCACGTACATCACGAAATTAAAATTTATCGCACGCATAATGCTATTACAAGTGCATTAAAAATCTTTTTTGGCTCTATCGACATACGTCGGACGTGCAAAGGTTGCACGTGGCACGTCTTACTTCCACGTGACCATTTTTCATATTAGATCCTGTGCGCGTCAGCATCACGGGAGCACTGTTTAAGCATGCTACATAAGCGTTGCTGCGAGTAATGCCGGTGATACGTGAGCGACGAGCGTGAAACGCTAAGCCGCACCTGAACCCGCTGCAATACATCTGGGATCTAGTCCACATTCAGCTCCAAGTTTACGTCAGGAACACGCGCCGTTTTCCAGGAATTAGTTAATTAAGTTAATCCCTATCACGTGATTCTTGCTACGTCCGAGAGGGATTACCTTTGTTAGTGATTCAGTCCGATAAAGTGTTCATGAAACACATATAATATAACACATATAACGAAAATTAAAAGATCTATCCTGTAAACGTACGTAAGTTTACTGTTATATATATATATATATATATATATATATATATATGTTGTATACGTCAGCTGTATATACTGTAATATACATTAATTAAATTCTATTAACGAGGAGCTACTTCCGTATCGCGATATTAAATATGTACAGCGATATTAAATATTGCACAAGCGTGACTAGTACACTAGAACGAGACTGTTGAAAATTGAAAACAACGATGTCGTAATATCTCGCCACGTTAATTTATCACACGCTGGGTGCATTATAACGTATTTCTCGCGGAGTAACTCTCTCGACAAGTAACATATTATTGATATTACGCAGGCCGCAGTAATATACGTCCTCATCAGCGATTTGCCGCGTTACACGTCAGACGAGGTTCGGGCCGACGACAGAAAATCGAATGAAATCGCAGTCATTAGGTCCATTTCACGTGTGTATCCAATTTCAATTAGGCTAATGATTTCCCAGCACATTTCATTCTCTGCACCGCATGCGCTTCCCCGGCTCGTCGTTTTTAATGACAATATTTATACGCGGGCGCGACAACGCGCACACTTGACGTTTCGACTTCGATGCAGCTGCAGCACTTCATTAGACTGGATTCAATTTGCCAAAAGTTTTGTCGGATTTTCAATGCGCGCCACGCTTGAATACGCCTGATAGGCGTTCGCTGTGAATTAACGTTCGCCGCTGCTTTTTAAGCTGCGCGCTTTTAACGAAAACGAATCGAATTATCGATGTTACCGTCCGGGAAACGCTGTTTCCGATATTTACGCATCGCCGACTTTCGCATTCATTTTATATTTGAATTACTCTGACGGAATAAGCTTTGGACAATCAAATCCCATTCTAGAAAAAAAAAAAAATGTCGACGTGTGTCCATTAACATTTAATATTATCGTTCTTCTGGAAAATGAGAAACTTTTTCTTGTTTTCGCTCGAACAGTGACAGGATATTGAAATAAGAATAATTTAATGAGTCATAAAATTGCGCGATTCTCTTCAAATTGGCAACGTTGTGAGAAATATGAAAATTATTTTTCGTATAACTAATTATTATTTAAAAGTAGCTGCTTCCGTTAGAGTTTTGTAATTTTTAAGAACTTATCTCCTGAAAAAGTAAGATCCTCTTACTCTAATTAAACTCCGCTGTTTCATCCATTCAATCTATTTCATTGACATAAACCGATGAACATTTCTTCATTCACGGACGATACGTCAAATCGCAAATCATGCCTTGCGTAAATCCTTCCAACTGGATTTCTACCAATTTAATAATGAGATGCGCATTGACGTACGCTGTTACGTGCTGCCAAGTAGCAGCAGCAGCACATCTTCTCGCTTTTATCATCGCGTGAAACGCTTTCACGTAATTGTGAGGAAGCCCTCGAACGTTGACGCAACGCGTCTATGCGCATCTTCATTCATTTTCTCTCTTCACTAACGAGAAAGCTACGGCGCGACGTCCGTTTTCCGCACCGCTTATTGAAATGTAGATGTAGACGTGGGCTGCGATGCTGGGAACAGGACTGGGTACAGGACTGAAAACGGAAAGAGCCGTTTCGCGGAAAGAAAATGGACGACAGGCGCGTTTTTGTCCACGCGTTTTCAACCTGCACGACTACATAGGTACACCATTGGTCGACATTGCGGAAGGGCGATCCAGAAAACGGATAAAAGAGCGGAAAGAATTAATGATGGTACCGACTCTTCCCGAACGTCGCCCTTTTTTGCATTGTTTCTTGTTATCGTTTGCATTCCAGCATGATTCTATTTCGTATCTTATTTTCTCGAAGGAATGTATTAACTGTAAATGAGAATTATCGGCAATGTTAGCAGTTCGAGATGTTGATAGAAAATAATGGAGATTAATCAGCGTCGCAATCTCTTGAGACTATATCGCTGAGAGACTGCGTTCAATGAGATTTTTCTTGCATTCGATCTTCGTTGAACGCGTTGTGTAAAATGTTAACATTTGTAAGTATCATTGAAATGTCACTGAAGTGTCGCCACGATTTTAATAAAAGTATCCATTTTCACACGAGGGTATTGTTGAAATAGCTTTCTAATTACGAAGTCTTTTCGAATTAACACTTAGAGAAGTCATGATACCCCTTATTTATTAATATCTCTCCGTTTTCATTTTCATTTATTTTTACGTTATCCATTTGTCAGTCGTATTACAATTTTTTTTTCCACGCCTATTTGTTCGATACCGTGTCGAGAGAAATCTCGGGGAGTTTCTACGTTGACAAATGAATTACGATAAATGAGTTACGGAATCCCGGCGACTTTAAGCGGAAGGAAGACACAGCTCTGGAAAAAGAGGCGAGAAAAAGTACGTTGAAATGGCAAAACGAAATTAAACAGTTTTACATGGTCAACTTGCAGTCTCTGTTTTACACTTTTTTCTATTTTTAAATTATATTACATAATAAAATTATAATGATCGAATTAGTTCTCTGTATTTGATTTTCATTTTATTGATGTACGTACATTTTTTAACGAAAAAAATAAATTTATAGAAAATAATCCGCATAACGTGTAATTATAATAATACTGATATGACATTGCGTTATTCGCGTCAGTTAATTGCAAAAAGTTCGTATTAGAAATTAAGTAAATCACATTTATTAAGTAAATCTCAAATGTAGTGAGTCTACGAGAGTATGTTACATGGAAATAACAGATTGATTAGGCATATGTACTCCGCGATCGATTAATTAACCTACCTTTAATTTGAGATGGGTTTGATTGGAGGTTGAATTGATATTGCGATCGATAAGTCCTAGACATTTTCTGTCTGTTTGAACAATCGAAGGGAAGGAAATGGCAGGAAGCTTAATAGAAGTGTTCTCTCATCAATCTCATGCTGCGAGAAAGCACGCAGACTACCTTTTTTCTTTCGATTTTGGGGAATAGTGCCTCATTCATCGCATCGTCGCAAGCCGAGGCAGCGACAAATTACTTTTACTGCAATTTTCCCAATCAAACGAGAATATTCGTCACTTTAAATAAATAATTTATTTAAAAAATGTTCTATCCTTTCAACAAATATTGCAACACTTTTTTTATTATTTGTGTAAAAGATAAACTGCACAGCTATTGTTACATATGTTTTTAATTTACAAAATGAAATAAATTTCTATCTAATTGAACGTATTATTAAAGCGTAATAATTTCATTCAAATGCAATATTTGTGAATCTCTCGGTTCATCGAATCACGTTACGTTTCTTACAATCACAAACATATTAGATTAAACATTTCGCTCTCAATTTATGGTGTAATAATAGTCGGTCATTTTACTCTTAGTGATGCTCTCTCCTGGGAAACTTCAAATCACACGTATCTATATATCAGTTCCATTCTCTTCGGTGAGAAGATTGCCAACCGTTAAACTAGATGGGGGTAAATTCGAAAAGCTTGGCGTACGCGTTGAAGAGTTCTCTCGCTTTTCTCCGTTCGTTTCGCTCATCCTTGGGAAAGTCGTCAAAGACGCGGCCGATTTTCCAGCCGCATTTTCTCGCTGGTCGGATGAGAGAAGAATTGTCGGCGACAAAAGGAAATCTCGCTTGCGGGTATAACGCTAAGCGTTCGGAGATGAGATCGTACTGTTTGGAAACATGATTAAAACGACCAGCTGGCTCAGCTTTCCAAATTGAATTACAAAGTTCGAAAAAACGTGTGCAGAATGATTACACAAATCTAAATAACGCCGTTATCAATTTAATTCGCTGAAGGGCAACGCGAAAAGTCGTTCTTGAATTGCAAATTGCAAGTCTTGTACTCGAGCTGAAGCAAAACTCGAGAGACCGTCGCCGTAAATCGCGACTTTCGAGTCAAGACGCAGTGCTTTCCAGGCGCAGTGCTTTTTTAATTCGAGGTTGAAGGGTTGATGCGCTCCCTTATATTTTCCGCGCGATGCCGACGATGCTCGTGAAACGTTTAACATTTAAACTGAATACGCAAAGTTATGAGATGAAAATATTCGTTCTTTCATAAATATGGTGGAAACTTTTGACATATTTAATACACATTTTCTTCTTAAACTTTATAGTACTTCGTGGTGTTTCTCATGTATTTCTCTTCTTCTCTAGTTTAAAAAAAAAAAAAAAAAAAAAAAAAACGAATTCATAGATACAATGTTTAACTCGATAATAAAAATTCAATTGTTTTTTAATTATACATTTGGAACTTTTCTTCTGAAAATAAAATAATATATTCATATATAGAAAAAGCACTTGTTGCTCTTGATATTGATTTACTAAAAGTGAACAACACATATTTTCTACTTTAAATCTTTCTCGATTAGAATTAAATGAGATGACGAATTCAATTTGAGAAAATGTATAAGAAATGTATACGGAAAAAATTTTTACTATCATTTGCATTATCACATAGATATTCCAGCAATTACGAAAGTTATAACGATCGTTGCAACTCAGTCGTAAATAATTGCTAACGCGCAAAAACGTTGAAGGGAAAAACGTTGAAAAAGTTGCTTCTCAAAAAGTTCGCGTAAAAAGTTTATCTGTTATAGAACCGACCGCGACGTTGCAAGCGAATCTAGCCGAGGCAATGATAAATTTTTACTTTTGCAAAACAGGAGATTGTAATTCCCACTATGATATTTTTAACTTCTCAGGCGCAGTGTTTAATTAACTACGACGAATACGCTTGTTTTACCGCACATTTGGGTCGACTACGCAATCTAACGTTTTTGTATCATTCAGTGAGAATACTTTTAAGAAACTTGTGGACAATATTACTTTTAATTAATTAGATAGGAACGATTCGTTTTAATACAATAAAACAAAGTTGTTGCAAATGAATTGCATAGAAAACGCGATAATGTACAACTTGATTTTATTTATAATTTTATTTTATAGCTGTATATAGGAAGTGGCGTTTATATTAAAAAGAACTTGTTTCACATAATGGATTCGTTTCGTGAGTAATCTCAATTCATTTAGGGCGATTATACCGGACGACGACAAATAGATTCATTATGCTAGAAAAGTTCTCCGAGTGTACGGGAATAGAAAAATGGACCTAGATGAAGAGGTACATGACGGATTGTATATTGCGCTTTTGTACTTTCATTTACGCGAAGTGCCGCTTTTGATTGCCTTTATTTGTATGGTCCGTTTTCTTGTTTGTGCGTGCGCGAATATATGTTTGTTAATCTCTTCTCTGTTAC
>NW_017305885.1:199941-235964 GCF_001594115.1 Trachymyrmex septentrionalis
TCGTTTTCTTGCGTTGTTTGTGCGTGCGCGAATATATGTTTGTTAATCTCTTCTCTGTTACTAACATCCACGTCTACGCAATCTGCTTTGCCACCGCCTGATTCTATATCGCGTACTACGAGGAAACCCATCTCATGTCACCGTGCTTGCGGAAGTCGTGTGTACCATCCGAAAACAATAATCGGGTCGGCTTGCAAACCAGGTCGATCTATCTCAGGGAGCTGAATCGATTGATAATTTCATCGGGTAACGATCGTACTGGCTGACGTCAGACATGGCATGCAAGGTCAATGTGCAGTTAACCCGTTGCAGCAGAAACGGGATTTAAAGTGGATGATGTAGGCTAACGAATTTATACTTTCCAAATGTCAGAGGTGGTCAAATGCAGTCGAAGGAACGGACAAGGCTGAGAAACGAAAAAGATAATCTCAAGTGTTCGCAGTACTTACTGTGCTTATTCGTGAATCACAAATAGTTTCATTAACCTGATGCTTTGCACATGTTTATATATAAAGAAAAAAATATTTTGAAAATAGAAACTACTCTGAAATCTGTAAATAATCAGTGAAGTTGGATTACGTATATATGAAAGAAATGATAATAAATAATTAAATACAGGGTGTCTCACAATTATCGAATTTCCTCTTAAGGACATATTCTTGACAACATTTCAAGACGAAAATTCTGATATGAAAATATCGAAAACTATATAATAGTTTTCGAATTACACACTATCTTTAACCAATTATAATTCAAGAACTGTTATAGCCTCGACATTTTTGTATTAGAATTTTCGTCTCAAAATTACCTCAAGAATATATCCTTAGGAAGAAATTCGGTAAATGTGAGACACCCTATATATATTCACATTATATAAATTTTATTCACGTTTATATTCACATTATGTAAATAATTAAATTCGCATATTTACATGCAGTTCTAATAAATCGTTATCGAAGATATATTGTAACGCAGTTAATCAGTAAGGAATTAATTTTTTCCCTGAAAATGTGGGTAATTTGTTATGCAACAGATTCCGCGGCATAAACTAATGGAAAATTTTGTGATTATCGCTTTGAATAATAACCTGACATCTTAGTATCCTTTGAATAATAACCTGACATCTGAGATAACTACTTCAAAGCATTCTCGAAGATAGTTGGACATTTGGGTTGCGCGCATTCCTCTATTCAAGATCGCAGTAACTACTCCGCATCACCTAGTTTCCAGTTCGTTTACCTATACTACTTAGGAGACCTCAAATCACCATTTTCTTTCAAAGATAATATATCGAAAATTTATCAAAACATTAGTCGTACTGCGCGTTTTGATTTTGTGCAATTTTACTAAATAAATTAAATAATTCATAATTTACACACACACACACACACACACACACACACATCGCACGCACATTAGTGCATTAATTATATTTAATGATAGAATTTATTTGCGACGCAAACTATATAAATCCTCGATAGATCAATTTTAGAACGATTTGCACATTTTAGGGCTGTCAGTAGATAGTCCAAAATCTTTTTGCAGGAGAGAGGGATGTGTGTATGTGTTTGTGTATGTATCGCGTGTACTGCACTCATGTGTGCGCGCGGCGTTTACCCAGCGTGCATCGAGGCCGTTTACTTTGACGTCGTTGGCGAAGTGCTAGGGTTACCAAACTGTAAAGCAAAGGGTGTGCCGTCACGTCGGACGTAAATTAGTAACTCGAGTGTGCATCTCGGTGGCGGAGCCTGAGAGAACGGGTCCAACGTTAACGGATTAACTGGTTGCAGCTGTAGCAGGCTGTTGCGGGAGTTGTCATCGGCCGTTGCTAGCAGCAGCAACAACAATAGTAGTAGCAGCAGCAGCAGCAGCAGCAGCAGCAGCAGCAGCAGCAATAGCAGGGAAGTCGACGAAAAGACAAAGAGGAGGACCGAAGACGAGATGTCGAGTGCAAACGTTCTTCAGTTTTTCGTCTCTTGGCCAATTCTTTGCTGTCTCTCGAGTACGACTCGCGTCATTTGTTTTGCGTCAGCTTCGGCATAAAGGCCACGACAGGTAGAAGAGTCAGGATAAGATGTAAAGAGCTGGCGAGATAAATACGAGTAACATTGATGGCAACCAAGAGGCGCGAGTATGTATTTTTATTTTGTACTTATTCCGAGCCTTTGGCAATATCAGTTTCGAAAACAAAAAAAAAGAAGAAAAAAAATCACAATTGCTGCCAACAAGTTGTCTCCTGTTCTCTCGTCGCGCAAAATATGAAAATACATTCTTGCCGCGATTCTGGTCGGAGTGAACCATGAATTATTAAACAGATACTATCCGAGTTTTTGCTTAGCTAGTTTCTTTGTAACGTCGCTCTTAACGCTGAGTGTTGATATCTCTGAAAGCAATACCACGTACGTCGGCGATTTAATAAGAGCACATGTCGTACTGTGACAGTGTCACGGCTGTCGTTGATATTACGCGGTACGAATCAGTCTTAAGATTAATGCGACAATGACGCATGGTTTGCGATACAGAAATTTCCCAAATGATGAAATCGATGGCGAGAACGAGAAAAAAAACAGAAAAAAAGAAACGGAAATGAAAAAGAAAAAGAAAAAGGAGAGAGAGAGAGAGAGAGAGAGAGAGTTGAGCCTGGAAATAAATTTTCATCGAGCTCCGGGTGGAGAACTTTTCCAATAATAACAGAAATATAAATTACGAGGGTGAAGCGATAACGAAGGAGAAAATACATCGGGACGCGTAATGAAAAACGAGAATACGATTGAATGGAATAAATAAACAAGTACGGCCGCGATTGCCCGGCGTGGAAACGGCAAATTAGTACGACGATTAGTATTGCACCGGCGGTGCAACGCCGTGGCAGAAAAGAAGAAGGTTGAAGGAGCATTCGTGCGGACGTTGCCGAATGCAGCAACCTAGAAAAGCGTATCGGGATAAGGCGGTCGTGACGTAAAACGCGTGAGAGAACTGACAGCGAGCAGGCTCTCGTACGGAGGATATTGCATTAGCCTCCTCCTGGCCTGGACTCAGCCCGCTAACTCTTGCATACCAAATGAACTTATTGTTGGCGCAAGCAAGGCGCAAGCCGCCCATTGCACACCGGTCACGCGATTTTAGACCAAATAGTAGACCGTCCAATGAAATCGAGCCCTGTATTTTCCATTGGTATTGTTTTCGACGATGTAATTATTCTACGACGAATGCTATTTCTTTCCATGTTTTTCGCGTAACAGCGCGTGTACCAATGTAACGTAGATTGTATAAAAATGTGGCAGTCGCTCAGGTTTGGTCATCATCAAATTTATGCTAAATTTTATTTGTATACACGTCTAATCGAATATTATGTTGTCTCATTGTGCAAACTGTGCACATAATTGACAGTAATA
The DNA here is from genome assembly GCF_001594115.1 of Trachymyrmex septentrionalis. Classification (NCBI taxonomy): domain Eukaryota; kingdom Metazoa; phylum Arthropoda; class Insecta; order Hymenoptera; family Formicidae; genus Trachymyrmex; species Trachymyrmex septentrionalis. The sequence continues at coordinate 203,337 of NW_017305885.1, forward strand.
AAATACTTCGTTGTACAATTTTTTTTTTTTTTTTTTTTCATTAAAACATGACACAGCCACGATATTGATCAAAGAAAGTATGCAATTTTCGTTATCATAATTCATCTTTTCCTTTTCAAGTGAACTTTCGTTTATTTCGCGCACGCTCGATAATACACAACGATAACGTGTAATACTCAATTGAGAATATGCTTCCTGGAGGAAGATTGTGTCCAGAGTGTGAGCGCGCGATTATTAATACAAAACGAACCTTCGTCAGTCATTCGTCACTGTCGAAGGAGCAACGGGGGGGCAGCAATCAGGACTTCCTCCTCATACTAGCGCCTGCCCATTTCGTGGGCACCGCACGATGTTATTTTTCGCAGGAAATTACCCACTTTCCTCTCCTCATTCACCACCATCGTTTCACGAGGTATATCGTACCATCTCGCTGAAATAAATCAGCTGGCACATCGATCGTATCGCAGCGCGAATCGCGATTCCATCGCGTGGATATTGCTTCGTTTCCCAAAACCGTCTCTCTGTAACGAAAGCTAATTTTCGCCCATCCTTTCTTCCACGCCTTATCTTTTACCCTTTCAAGTTAATTTCGCCGGTTACTTCTCAGTCTAGCCATCTCTGATATCTTTAGGGATTTATGCGTGCCCAAGGCGGACTATCTGCCTAAGGACGAGCGCTTAAAGTATGGAAGGTTACAGATAAGTCGATCGATCCCGTGGGCAAGGTTCCTTAAAAAAAATAAGGGAACTATGAGGAGGGATGTAAGGAAAACGCGCTTATCCTATCACGTGACTTCATCTTTTCGAATTGCTCTTGAAAAACGAGTTCATTTTTACGGGCATCCGAAATTCGTCTACATTTTCCGGAAGTTTATGAGCCGATCTCGATCGAGGAATATAAACTACAATTTTTTGTATTAAACCTTTATGAAATTTTTAATTGTACTTGATATTTTCGCATATCTTGATCCATTATCCATTCTTATGATTAACACAAGTAGCTTACATTATACACGATAAATTATGAAAAAATATGAAATTTAAGTTAGACTAATATTTGTGTCACTTATAATATATTTACTGAAAGTAATTAATAATAGATTAGCTATATGATCTTTTTTATTATAAGATCTTGTTGTATAATCAGTATTGCAAATAAAGTATATTTAGGAGAGAAAAAATAAAATTAATCCACTATAAGCTTTAATCAAATTTGATCATAAGCTTTTATGTTATTTCCTTTTATGGGAAAATTTGTTCTTTGCTGCTCAAATGCATGAACTTTATTTATATGAATGTTAAAAATTCTTGATAATGAAAGTCCATTATAATAATTGTGTTAACTTTCAACCTCATTTTAATTCAGAAACAATCGTGATGTGATAGCGAAATATAATATATATAAAAGAATGAAAAAAGCAGATAAATATAAAATTTAAAATACGCTCTTCTCAAAAAGATTTTAAAGCAACTGAATTGGTGAGGGCGTTAAACCGTGGCTTGAAATAGACACAATAAAATCTAACGGACATCGTTTTTTGACTGCCGAAAAGGATATTACGGAGATTTTCGCGAACTGTGAGGGTCTGTGAGAGAAAGAGAAAGAGGCCTCCGTAGGCCCTTTCGGTAAAACGACTTACCGTGGCATAACCTTTGACCGACGGTATATTTCAGTCACGCCGTAAGCCGAAAGCCGTCGAAAACCGAAAGGCGCGTTTTATTCGTTTCTTCCTCGCCGTTTCTCGCCGGCGGCGGTAACGAGGACGGGACTTATCCGACCCCGAAATCTCCGGCGCGAAATTGCGAAAGCCGAACACAAAGAGGCTGCGTGCAACCGGCATCGAGAAAGAGAAGATCGTATCTTCTCGTTTCTGTCATGTCAGCGGCCGAAACGCAAAGAACGAACGGACGACAGACTGGCCGTCGTGACACGAAATGCACTACGAATGCATCATGCACACGGCGTTCTCGCGGTTAAGTCATCGATCTCTCCTCTCGCCGAGTATACAGCGGATCGCGCGTTCCAGAGGATGTGCAGACTCATCGAACGGATCAACATCGCAATCGCCGATTTCGACAAGACTTCTGGCATGTGTGTGTAACGAATGTTAGCAAGGACCACTTCGATAATAAAAAATGTCGACTTGAAATGACGACGACTCTTGTAAAAGGTGAAAGTACTGAAGTACTATCTTCGTACATTCTGCGATGTATATTTTAGATCGCCGAAAAGTGAGCGCGAGACGTTCGAACATAAAAGTAAAAACTTTCATGAGTAGGATTAAGGTCCATTAAGATACGCAAACGAAGTTTTGAGAGAATCAGCTTTCTCAAATTTCAGAGGGGAAACTTTTAATTGTGAAAGCAATTCCTTTTCATTCTTTACATTGCCATTATTTTTTCATCCGGTCTTCCTCTCTATAAACGTATTTTCGAAGATGTTTTTTTTAAATTATATTTTGTGTAACTGAATTTTGGATTTCTATGGAAGATCTGCGTTTGTCTCGCAAGATTCTTCCTTGCAGTTTCACGCGTTAGATGGTTATAAAAATTTCGAATATCTACATATTTCACTTTCCTCAATAGCTGTAGCAAAGAAATGTCTTCGCCCTGTACACGTACGAACTCTGCTTTTCCGAATTTATACAAAGGACAAGTTTAAACTTTTTCTTTTCTCCCCGACGTGTTTCTTTCACATCTGCGGTTTTTCGTTGTGATATCACGTAAGTGTGAGAGACTCCGACGTCGCTCGCAGTTACGCATACTTACAATGTTCTTCAATATTCTTTTCGGAATATCATTTACGACGTCTTGTGATAGAATCAACAATAAACTCTTATATTGCACATTTAGTGATGTATGATATGAAAATTTTTAGATTAATTTTAAAATTCTTTTATAACGCGACGACAAACTGCGTAATAAAATTACACAATCACTTGAAAAATTATGCACTGAAAAAATAGTTTTAACAAATATTTGTTTGAATATTTTTAACAAATATTTACTAAATGTAGACATGTATTTATTTATTTGGCGCGAGAACGACACTTAATTTGATTTAACTATCATTTCTTTATTGAGTAAATTAATTACTACTAAATTATTTACTACAAGTAAATGTTTCCTTAGAATTATTCAATGAAATATGTATTAAGATTTAATAATTTTTTTCCAGTATGAATGAACGATGTGAGAATTCCAATTGTAACCATTTCACTAACAACACAATTCGCTGAACTTTCAAGATCAACTTGGGATCATACGAATGTAATCTGCAGGAAATTATCTCTATATGCAAACAAACACATTTAGTATGTATGAGACAACGATGATTCACGTTATGAACATTTGCGTAGTGTGATAGAGTTCCGAGAATGTATAGCCATCTCGTAATTAAATACGATGTCTCTGAATATCTAACTTCAAACGTCTCTCTTTACGATGTCTTCGAAACTTCTACTTCGCTCGAGTGTTTATTCCCGTGATATACAAGAATATCATGTTTATTCCCATAACGAGTGTAGAAACGAATATAGAGGCGCGACGCGGCGGTTGTAAATGAGAATCGTTAGAAAATAATTCGCTTCCGCGTGTAAAACTGTCAGAAATGGAATTTACCGGTGCGCCGGCAAAAATGGATTCGCGCTATCTTCTTATTCCGCTTATCATTCTCTTTATACCTCAGCGCATCGCATACCTCCGAGATTTTCGATTTGGCATCCATCAAGCTCGCTATTTTTCTCCTTCCGTATCTCCGTGCACGACGGAACTTCCGCGAACACATGGGACAATACGTGTTTATCTTCGGTCGGGATAATCCACTGAATAAAATAATCGATTCTCGCCGTGTCTCTGACAAGGATATATCTCTTTTCCTTACTCATTTGGGAATTTATATTAATGTCACCGTGGCACACATCGTATAACTTGTGACACGGTGCGCAGCGGTCGACATAGAAGAACCGACATCTTTTTCACGAGGATGCGCATACGTTTGCCTGTCACATATATCAACATAATTACAGAGCGTTTGCTGTTAGATTATTAATGGGAGAAGGAGTTAAAAAGATTTATTCGCGACAGGCTGGAAAAGGCAGCGTGCAAAATTTATTTTCAGGAAATTACTATCGCCATTATATTATTTCGAACGGAAAAAAGAAACGAGTCGCTATCGCTTAGTTTGAAACTTAATTAATGAGCTGAATAATGAATATATAAAAACCGAATAGATATCATCTATGCGAACAAGTTCCTGGTAATAATATACATATTTTCTTGGAACTCCCTATCTTATTCGATGAATATATTATATGCCATAAAATTGAAAAAAGAAATCGAGATAATAATTAAAATTATCTTTCCATGTAGAATGCCTTAGAATTATGGCCTGATACTCGGACGGTATATATTTGTACCTTGACATATCTGCGAAAGATAAATTTTTCTCTAAATCGTTCGAGGAATATACGAAAGTAATGGTCGTAATTCTCGGGTACTCTGTACGACAGCAAATTGGTGCAAAGTACCATTTGATAATAAAGTACACCGAATAGCCTGGTGCAATTTCAAGCGTTCGGAGAAGAATCCCGAGGTGTCCCACACCTCGGGACGGAGATATCTTTCGGCGGGGAGCGCTTTAACGGGTGCCGTTCTTCGTCGGACATATCGCCGACCATCCACGGGAATTTCTGGTCCTGACGTTAATCTCAGTGACAATTTTTCTGTTTCAAGGAGCCGTGAACGGTGTCGGCGACTGCCCGCAGGACAGCGTGCCGAACGAGAACGGCGGCGGTTGCAAATGTGCGGATTGTCCACCCCACAAGTGCCGACCGGGTCAGCAGGCGGTGCTGGTGAGGGGGTCATTTTCCGGCATCCCCGGTAACTGCTGTCCGCGCTACAACTGCGTTCCCTCAGGTAATAGAATCCATAAAAGCGGCCGTGTTCACGGTGGAAAATAATGTTTGCCGAGTTGGTTGCGGAACCAAGAAAGTGATACGACGGTGGTGGTGTAAATGTATCGCGCTTTTTCTTTGATTAAATCGGGCTTTGATTAAATTTGAAAAAACGTCAGGTCGACGATAATGTCGACTGTAGACAGCTAAGATGAAATACTGTGCACTTTATATAAACAAACACGTATTGCATTTACAGAAGCCAAATAAAATCTCGAAAGTGTATAAAATATCGAGTCTCACCCGCCCGCATCGTTCGAGCACAACGTTCAGTTATATCGCTCGTAAGATTAAAAAGTACATTTCTCATTTAATGCCGATTTAAAATACCGATGGTTGAGAAATATAAATATCGTTTATATTGATATGTTATAATATATAATTCTAAATAATATACATTATGTAATTATCATAGACACAATAATTAATGCGATAGGCATAGAAATGGAATATTATATCATCTTTCTTGTTTAACGAGTCTGTAACATAAATTTGTGGTGTTGGTTCGCACCGGTATTGCAGATCACCATCGTCAGACCGAGTTGTTCTGTCCTGAGGATAGCGTCCTGACGGACGACGGCATCTGCAAGTGCGTCCCTTGTCCGCCACCTAAGTGCCGATCTGGTCAACGGCCGGTCGAAGTGCGGGCGGCCAAGCCCGAGACACCCGGTAGCTGTTGCCCCCTTCATGACTGCAGACCCTCAGGTAATTACGAAAGGTCGTAATCGAAGCTGGGCTTCTGTCAGGGACATCGGATCGATATCTCAGGAATCTGCTTTCCTCTCTCCTGGCTCTTTCTCTTTCTCTCTTAGTGGTCTCTTTCCATCTCTCTTCCCTCTCTTCTGCTCCATCCCCCCCCTCCCTCTCTCTCTCTCTCTCTCTCTCTTTCTCCTTTCAATTGCAATCTGACGAGGCAAGCTCGTTTGTTGAGCTTGTAGCCTCAATACTACTTCAGATATCGGCACGAAGTACTTCCTCGATCGTAATCAACGCATTTCCTGTGGATACGAGACGTTTCATTACTGAAAGATAGAGGGAAAGGGTGAGGAAGATGAAATGTGTATGCATGTTAAATATGTGACGAGAATAATGAAATTCAAGAAGAGAAGGCAGATTATTACTACGAAGAAGATCTCTCTTTCTCTTTCCGCCGTCGCTTGAAATTCACCAAGGAGTTCTTATAGAAGTTTTCAGCAACTTTGGCCACAAAGTGTATCTTTTAACTCTATGACACAAATTCTGCTTTTCAACTATAAATGCTACGTGTACACATGAAAAGTCATAAAGCATTTTGCGTAGTTTTTATAAAATTGTGGATTAATTAAGAGGAGTCTTTTAAAAAAACATCAACTCTAGTATTATTTTCTGAAATTCATTCTAGAATCGATCGGCATTATAAATGCTAGTCGCGCAGATTGTAAGCAGAGATAATGCTCAAATGCGATATTTCAGCGAGCGGCGGTTTTTAAGTTACGACGTTTAAAGTTACACTGTCACTGTTCTTGCTACGGAACTTTCGATCTACCTGTTGAATTTTAATGAAGTCATTCTTATCTCGTGAAATCTCTCTCCTTCCCTCCCTCCCTCCCTCTCTCTCTCTCTCTCTCTCTCTCTCTCTCTCTCTCTCTCTCTCTGTGTTAAAATTTAATAGTATTCCGTGCCTGTTTTAAGATTTAATAATATTATCACCACGAGAGATCATGGTACGGTCAGCTACAAATCGTCACACTAGAAACATTTTTATTGCGGACAAGAGATTATTCCGTCTTGGTTCTCTTAATGATATCGATTTATTACACTCAATTATTATTACATTCAATGTACTTTGCCATTTGAAAGTGATCTGATCGATGCGCCACCGATATATCACACTCAATAAATGCTGAGTTTTAAGCAGCTTTTGCGAGAATGGAATAATTAAAATATTCGATTGCGTCAAGAAATAAAAAATGAAATACATGGATTTATTTATTATATTATTTATTTAAATTTTTTATTATTTAAATAATGTACGTATGAATATATACGTATTTGGATCAATTAAATTAGTCTCGGATATCGCATCTCTTTCCATCGATCGGATTCTCGGCAATTAAATACCATTTTACAATACATCATACGCTAAATTCATTTCAGTTCTGTATTGCACAGGACGGTGTTTAAACAGCTTCGCGACAGTTAAACAACGTTCTACCTTGTTAACAATATTCATTAGCCCATAGTCCGCATTATCGGTCACGCGTACATAGTTGATGCCTCGTTTAATTAATACGCTTTCGTCGAAAAGTACACGCGATAATAAATATTGACGTAAACCCTGATACCGTGTTGAGGTAAATAGCGGTACAACCGGATTAAATTATACAGATAGATGTTCCCTCACTCTGATTTTCGCGGCAAAAGTGTTTGTTATATACATGTTAATTACATTTTATTATGTTAATTACAAAAATAATTACTTCGCGACCGATTTAATGCCCTAATCGAAGCTGTTAACGATACTTGCAATTGATTCGTCGTGAAACGATTTTTCTACCCGTATAATTATCTTCCGTTCAATCAGCCTGGAATATTAATTCAGGTGTAATTTTTCGTAAAAAGATTTACGGTATTGAGCTGGATGTTCGTTTCGCAGCGTACAGATCTTACAACTCTTCATTTAACACATCTTTCTTTACGCTCTTCTCGATCCTCCCGTTCTCTTTTGCTGAGAAAGATTATATCTTTAATATTTTCTACAAAAGCGCTCTTCTATAATCGCCCTCAATTTTGGCCGCCGATATCGTCCTCTCGCCGCATCTCTCTGCGGATTACAAAGAGTAATGAAACATCCAGAATAATGGAATAGAATAAAAAAAAAAAAAGAAAGAAAAAAAGAAAGAAAAAAATGTTTTCCGGGCGTATAAAGGGAACATCCTCTCTTTCATAATTCTTACAAAAGCTCAGGAATTTAGCTTTTTCCGGCGGTGTGAGCTATATGTGAAACACGGGAGATGTATTACGCGGGGGACCACCGACAACCAGCCAGCCAGCTAGCGAGCGATGTATTCGATGGAAAAAATTCGTGCAAATTTTTCCCCTTTCAACGCGAACGTATGTCCGTAGGTATATCGCGACAAGGAAATAATGGGGAGCTACGAGCTCACTCCGCGTCAGCGGAGGCTCTCGAAAATTGTTTTTGCCTCTTTACGTTACTGAGCCGATTTTTCATGGAAATGCGCCACTTTAAAGTTTCGGAGGGCGTTATGAATGAACGCCCGTATAAATGAGACGCGGCTGGCGATAGAACATAATACACCCGCGTTCACGGTCGACCGCTTGACCCACATGCTTCTTTCCACAATGCAGGAAAATGAATACGCGCTAAAATCGACGCCTAATATATATACAGAGCTTGTACTTACACAGTCGTGTTGTGTCGCGAGAAAATTGAATTTTTTACAAGATGGAACAATGCACTCGGTTACTTATAATGCACGTGCTATTCTCGACGCGACAAGTTCATCTCTTATCAGTGCCGGCGCCGTGGCGACTTGAAAACCGTCGTATAGAATTGTCTCATGCAGAAAAGATCAGTGCCCAAGGGTTTACTATCCAGTTCGAGCGGTACTTGGCCATGTAAATTTCACGTACAGGCACTCGGTTGTGTAAAGAGGGCGAGGTGAGGAGACGAGCGCGCATAAATTAAAGCGCTCTAAGCGAAATACGACGCTCGCGTGAATAGCGAAGTCATCGGGAAGCTTAATCGTGGTGTTTTACACGGGAAACGCTCGACGGGAAGCTTTAACATGGCAGCGATACGATCCTCCTCGATCGTCCGTGTAACGAAATAATGTTGCAGATAATCAGATTTTCGCGAGTTATTAACGGCGACGACAGGCGTAAGACGACTTTGTGCGCGCGTTAAGGGCGCTATGAATATTAAGCGAGATTGCAAATCTTTATGAGATTCTGCAATTTCCGGCGCTTTGACGATTACCGGACGAGCGCTTGTCACCGCTGGAAAACCGTCGAATAATGACTTGATCGTCGTGGAGAAGCGCGGTAAACGCGCGGTCGACTATTATACGCGCTCGTAATCTTATATGCATAATTAACCGGTTACCTTGCTAATAACGCAGCGATTCCTCCGTAGGGCTCGAGAGAAATTTCTTCACCAAGATTGAAGGATTTGTTAAAAACGTGATTGGATTTACGCGAGAAGCGAACGAGATGCGCGTCAACGATGTGCTCGGTGCACGTCGAAAAATCCGTCGCGACAATTTTATGCAAGACTTTGTAAACTCCGGAAATACCGAGGCACTCAGTCCCTCAAGTTTCCCTCGTTCGCAAACTACCATATTTGGGCGACACTTCCCGGCGGCGGTGCTGAGTTATTTATAAACTGTCTTCAGAAAATATTTCCTATATTTTTTAGCGTATCGCAAATCTCAGTGTGAGGGAATGATGTTGGAACTGAGTTAATAGAGTCCTATCAAAAGTATCCTTAAATATTTTTTTATCCGATTTTTAAAAGTGATACTTTAATGGCACTGCGATAAGAAATCTTCCGAATCTTCTACTTGCTCTTCTTTAATCGATCTATATACAGCAGATTTGAATCCACATAAATTATAATAATTTTTTATTTTTGTTAGTGTTTCACGAAGAAAATTTTTTCACCGCTATTCCTATTGTGCTTTGATTAATCGTTAAAAATAAGATATATATATAAAATAATTTAAAGCATCAATATGTGCTGGTTCATCTAACTTCCGCTTTATTGGTTTTTTTTTTTTTTTCCTTTCTAGATCCGATTTCCTGGGCGAAAGCCGAAGAGAAACCGCAGAACTGCATTCACGAAAGCGTCTCGAGGAAACTTGGTGAAGAGTGGAAACAGAACGACTGTATTACTTGCGTCTGCAACGAAGATGGAATCGCGTCCTGCCAAACGACCATGTGCAAGTCCTGCGAGAACGCGATACCACCTGATCCCGGCGAATGTTGCCCTCACTGCCCACCGCCGACGAACAGCACCTTTGATCCTGACGAGTCTTGTAAGATGTCCCTGGATGACTGCAAGATGAAATGTTATCACGGCTTCCGAACGGATAAGGATAACTGCCCGATCTGCGAGTGCGCCGATGATTTGGTAAGAGTGATATGGATTAATTATAGATAATTTTGTGAACAGATCTAAAAGTGCACGCATAAAAGAAGTATTTAGTTTCAAAAGATTAAAATGCTTTTTATTCTTGTCTCCGTTTTGAAACGCTTAAAAGTGTTTTAGTTTTAAACATTTTCGGTAAACAAAACATTATGTGTTTGGATTGGAGATATTAAAACGGTTAAAATATTGAAGTATCTTTTATTATTAAGCGTTCGTTTTAAACGAAAATATTTTAAACGCCGCACTTTTACTACGGTGTGGTCTTAACTGTTAGATGTTATTTAATGTCGCAGACGTAAAAGTAGGAAATATATAGAAATACAAAACGCTATAAAGAGTTGTTATTAAAATAATTATACGTTTTTACATTTGATCAACATTTTTCATTGATAAATCTAAATGTGAAAATACTTTTCGAACTAATAGTGTGTAGACATGTAATATCCAAGATATTACAATGCAAACATAAAACCACGCAATCTAGAATACGATACGAAACAAGAACTGCTCTGGGTTGGCTGGCGATGATAATGCAATCTCTCACACAGTATCTCCTCATTCACCACGAAACGTTTCCTATCAACGTTAGCTAAATGCAACCATCCACAACAACGTCCGCCCGCGTGCGGATTTTCAGTCGTGACCTAGCTAAGGTAGAGACACAGTTTCTCTTATCTCTAAAACGTACCTGCAGCTGGAGAAGCTTTCTTCTCGGAATCATCATCGCGCAAGACGAAGTTCGCGAATAAGAGGAATTCCGGCGGTTTCCTTTCCAGCAATGTTGTCTCGGCTTCTATCTTGCAAACTGACGACTCTCGTCTCTTCTCCAGGAGGTCGACCTTGTACCGGACGTGTTACCGGAAGATTACAAAGTTTGCCCGGAACTGCCGCACTGCGGACTGAACTGCGATCTCGTCAAGGACGAGGACGGCTGTCCTGTGTGCGCCTGTCAGACGCCATCGCGTTATCCCTCGGCAAATGTCACCACCCCGGACACCACCGCGAACGACAAAAAGATCTGTCCTGAGGTCAAGTGCGACCTTCACTGTGAGCTTGTTATGGACGAAAACGACTGCACCTTCTGCGAGTGCAAGCCATCCAGCTGTCCGCCGCTTCTCGGATGCAGGAAGAGGTGTAGCTTCGGTTTCAAGACGAATAAACGCGGCTGTCCCGTGAGTACACAACGCAAGTGGAGTGAATTAAAATTAAAATACCATAGTAACAAGAAAAACCAAGGGCTGCACATTTTGAAATATCGTATGTCGGCGATAAACGATACCGATGTATTTCTCCTCGCAGATATGCCGCTGCCGAGCTTCGTGCATGGACCATTTGAACGAGACGCATCCGGAGGGATCGACTTGGCATCCGAACAGCTGCAACATATGCACGTGCGAGCCTGGTGGACGACTTAATTGCAAAGAAACCATCTGCTCGGTGGCCTGCACTAATCCGTTGCCACCGAAACCAGGCACTTGTTGCCCCATATGTCCGATTACAGTGAGTTTTACATTCCCTTAACCATACTTAATACTACGCTATACGATATTATCGTTATATACATTTTTAATATTAAATATAACTGTTTTCTCTATACATTAGAAATGTTTATATATTAGAAATATTTACGAAACGCATGAATTTTGCTCGAATCGTGAAAACTGGATCATTAATATCTATTGAAAGAAAGTAATCTAAGAATGATCGTTATCACATTTGTTTCAGCCGATTAAGGAAAACGACATGATTAATCAAATTACCAGCCGCGGCTGGGGCACAGTTCCGATTACGTTAATCGTCGTACTCGCGCTGCTGTGTCTGCTACTGATAATCCACATCGTGCGCAGCCGATTCCGCGGTCGTCTATCACCCTCGGAAGCCTCGTATGCGTCGTATCCCCCTCAATATTACAAGTGTGTGCCCGTATACGACACCCCGGTGCATCGGAACGAGAAGATCGTACCTTTGTAAAAGACTGTTATTGATTCCCAAAGAGAGCGCGTGTTTGTCGTCGAGCAATATGCAAAAATAAATTTTCGATTCGCCAACTGTTTTATACACGATCGCCGACAAAATTCCTTGAAACTTACGTGACGATTGCGATTATGCGACGTCGCTCTAACTCTTAAACGAATCTTTTATTTGTAAATTCAGATTATTAGTTATTTAGAGACGAAAGAAGAAACCGCAAAATATTCTCCGTATGGTAGAAAAATTTTGAAAATTTCTAAACAAAATTTTTCTAAAAATTTATACAAAGTTTTTGTTAAGAGTCAGAATTCTATTAAATTCAAGCGTATACTAAATCTCTATTGTTTTTGTGAATGAAAAGGATTCCTTTAAGAGTTAATTATAGCTAATTTGCAACTCGTCGATAATCTTACAAGAAAAAAATCATAGATATATGCACTGTGCTGCTATTAACATCTCGCTAATTCGATGTTAAAGCGAATACTGTCAGGAGCAAAGAATGTTGCTGAACGATACTGCATAAAAGGAAGTCTCTCTTTGGGTGCGGCTGAAAATACTTTGAGTAGATTCAGTATTATTTGTAAGCGGCAGTGAGTGTTGTGAACTTTGGAAGAACGAAAGAGAAAAGGAGAAGCAAGAGAGAACCGCCAATTTGCACCAACCTCGTACTACAATTGCCGAATCCTCTTGAATCCCTTAACTTAATATGTGACACATTGCGTAAACTGTAAATTATAATATAATTAAAAACGTAGCGTAATTACGATTAATTAATATAAGAGTAAATGTATTAATGTTAACCCATCGTAGGACTCTAACTTAAATGAAAAATCATAAAAGAGAAAATCATAGAATCGTAAGAGAGGTCTACACCGTAGTATTAGTTCCCTTGATCTCTGGACCATTGTTATTATCTCGTATTACATTGATGAGTGTTTATACCGAAGTAAAAAGTATTCATTTTTTTGCATGCGAATTCAAGTTTGCAGTGATTTTTCGAAGCGATTATTGAATATCTCTTATTATCAAGTGAAAAGATATATTTTATATTTTTTTATATTCTTATATATTGAAAATTCATTCAATGCCTTTCCATTTGCCGCGTATTACTTCAAAATATATTTTTTTGTTTTTACAGGTACTAATTCCTAATTTATCTAAGATTTATTTAAACCGCCTTACTGTGGTGAGAACAAGTTTATAGACTTTAATCGTAGATTAGCTGTTAACAACTGTGTTATTAGACTGTTCCTATATATTATACGTTTTATTTTATTAATATAAATTCTTATTCTTATATATATATATATATACTCGTCGCGAGTATAACGTGTAATATTTATATCCGATGAGAATTCCCGATTTAGTTGTCATAGGAATGAAGCTATCGCACCCCGCGACCGCACCACGCAAAGAGAGAAAGAAATACATGTACATATATCGTAAAAGTTTAGATTAAGGTGAAATTGAAATGACGCGAGGGCTCTCGGTTTCTTCGAAACTCTATCGCGGTACCGATAGGGATCGACCGAGTTTAAGATTTGTGCTTCGACGCGATGCAAGCGACAGGTATCCCGGTATGCTCGGATCGCGATAATGTTACATAATACGCGATTACGTTCCGTAACTTCTCAGTTGCTTGTACATATACGCCCGGAAGTTCGTTCTCCGGCGGCTTGCGAATTCTCGGGTGGTAAACCCGAATTATTTTCGGATGCTAAAACTAACAGCACGCTTAGATAGACGCACCTCTCCTGTTCGTATATATTTCACGCTGCGGTGGAATGTGCGGCAACAACAGTGATCGATGATAAGATAATGTAGCGCATAGAACGCTTGTGGAAACAAAGATAAGAAAAGACGGACGGAAAATAAGGAAACAAATTCAAGAGATGAAAAGGGATATAAATAATAAAAATCAGGCTAATATGAAGACGAAAATAAATATAATTAAAATTCACGAATTATATCGAAGAAGAAAAATTACTTCGAACGATGTGATCTTTTTTGCATGTTCGAACAACTGATCCCACGTCGCCGCTGATGAACCATACATATCCATGTGCTTACACAAACGCACGTAGCTCTCGTCTCTCTTCTTCCTCTCTCCCTAATTAAAACACATACATATATTTTTTCAATGTGACTTGTCCTATATATCTCGTATATATAACCGTATAGCCTATATTAAACTTATTTATATCTACATACACGTTGTAATCGTGTAAACACGTGCGCGCATACCATACGTTTATTGTCTATATAAACCGCAGGCTGTATTTCGCACGTGTGTATGTACTTCAGAGACAATATGTACGTAGTATATTGATGAGACAGACCCGGATAGCGTATATACCTGTAAGGATTATTTCTTTCATTGTTATCGTGCGCAGGATGTTAACAGTAATAATAACGTCGACAGTAACAATAACAATTAACGATAACAATAGTAGTAATAATTTAGCACACACGCAGTCGGTTCTTGGCGATGATTCCAAGCGGACAATGCATACAATAAAATTTGTGATAAACGGGAATTGGACATTTGTCTGCGCTTTGCAAAAAAAAAAAAAGAAAAAGATTCATGACTTTGTCGAGAAATTTTATAACGTATACGCGCCCACAAAGTATGTGATCTAGTGTTGCGACACCACCGGTCCAACGTATTCGATTTATCTCTGACTTTCAGTTTTAAACCTCCGAGAGAAGTAAATGACGCCATTTAATCAATCGTGCTGGGAAGGAGCGGATTAAACGTAGCTTGCGTTTTTATCGAGCTTGTTGGACAAAAAACGAGGCAAATCGCGGTCGTTTGCGGCGAAAAATTACGAGGAACACAAATATTACATTTGACGTCGATCGATTCTAGTGGTACAGAAAACCAGTCATTTAAACGAATTGAAATTTCAAATCGTTATTTGTGTCATTGAAAAACAAAGGTGAATTAACCTTCATAAAAACTGAAACACGTTATATTTATATAGAAAATTTGTAATTTAAGTCATTAAAGTCACGGAATGTACGATGGGAACATATTTTATATCCCGCGCTAGCTATCCAATTATTCGCATAAAAGAAAACGAAGCTTAATGTATAGGGCGTCCTGAAAAAGATATACAGAATTATTATTTAAAAATGCGAATATTATTTTGACAGAGAAGAAATACAGTTCGTTCTTAGTCTAATGTCAATTTTATTTTTGCAAAATTGTAAAATAACTATTTTATTTTTTTAATTTTTTGCATTAAATATTTAAAATACGCGATCAAATATTGAGAATATTTATTATTGTAAGATATATCGATACTTCGTATATTTGATTTTTTCGATTAAGATAAATGATGAAAATGATAAAGTGCTATTTGCATGCGCTTCCTCGTTACATCCAAAAGGATATCAGAAATCATTATTGCTACATTATAGAGAATAAGATGAAATAAATAACAATTTTTTTAATCGAACGTTATGACCGGTTTAATGCAGTTACGAACAAATCGAGTAGTTGTACTTGTGCGCTCTTTGTACAAATACCCCGTAACGTGATCATATCAATGTAACTTAGACTTATAACATATACGTACATTATACAGCTATACATACTGGATGCGCAATATTAAGAAGCAGCTCTTGTATGTTAAATAAATCGAGATTAAATAAAATTGTTGATATGTGATGTTGTAATCGGAAATTCGATACAAAATATGAGACTTTCATAATTTTTTCTTTTTTTCTTTGGCGAACGCATTGGAATTATGTATATCGCCGTATCATTAATAAAAATAAATATAATACGGTTTTCTTATCAAATATATATATTTCGTTTATTTATCCATTTCTAATTTATCGCAAATTTTTTTGTATTAAAAAAAAGATATTAAAATATTGATGAAATAATATTAAAATCTTTAATAATATTCGGTTGATATAAATCTTTGTCCTCTCTTTATCTTCCTTTTAAGAATTGAAGATACTTTAATAAAACAACTTTTTTGTAAAAATTATTTTTACTATGTCGGTATTGCTCTCTGACGTTAACTAGGAGAAACCCTTTGCGTTTATCTTACAATTTCTCGCAGTTCCATTTCCAGCAGATTGCGAATCTGCCAGCTGTACGTACAAACATACTCATTGAAGATACCTACTATTTCGACTGTTAATACATTTCTAATATATTTTCTCATGTTTTTCAAATATATTATATTTAATTTAACAGAATATATATATGAACAAAACGTAAAATCATTTAATATCTGTTAAAGTGTTATTTTAACATTATAAATTAAAGCAGTTATACAAAAATATTTAAAGTAATGTAATTTAGAAAAAAACTTATCCCAGATTTAGTAACAAAAAATTGAGGTTTAAAGAAAATGCGCAATATTTGGAGGAATATGTATTTTACATAAAGCATCTATAATATACTTATGTATATATGTAAATTGATAAGATATAGCTTTTTGTGTGCATTTCTTATAAAATAAAGTAAGAAGTATGAAGAACAGCGTATGGTTTCGTACGATTTATGTCTAAATGTACGTGTATGCATATACATGTGTGTATGCATGTATGTATGAATGTAGGTCTATTTAAAACCCAGTAATCCATAGTACATTGTTATTTTTAGCAATATATACATTACATACATAATTCATATAATACCTATATACAATTAAAAACTGGAAAAAGAAAACTATAGTCAGCATAATTTTTCCCAGCTGCGCTACAAGCTAATAATTGCTTTATTTTTCCCATTTTTTGCCATGCATCATAATTCGCCAGAAGCTTCATTATAGACAAATTCTGGTTTTTCGCAATAATTTACAATAGCACGCAACGTTTACATCGTACACGACGTTAAAAAATATCATACATCTAACAAAATAAGCATTTTTCTTACATTCACTACAGGTTTTCACTCGCATGTCTTATAAGAAATAGGACATTACATTAAAACAAATCAAAAAGATTCTCTGAAACTGCAAAACCTCGAAATTAGACATTGATATTTTATGATTAATTATTATATAGTTTGCATTGAGAGAAAGCCATTAATCTGCGAGTAACGCAAGAAAGAAATATACTAAAAACAATTAGCTTTACTAAAATTCTTACAATTATGTATGTCTTTGGATTTATAAACAAAAAAATTAATTTTATATTTTAATTTTTAATTTATATTTTAATTTTATTATTTTGTAAAACAAAATTTTTTCGTACGAATATGAAATGTTCAAATGTGTAAATAAACCAAATAGTGATATTTTCGTAAGAAAAATTTCGGTACTAAAAGCTGGAGCACACTTTGAAGAAAAATGCGCGAGATACAACTAGTTTTTCCTCTTCTCCATTGTCAAGTCTTTTATGTTTACATTTTCGTCTTCACATTAACTCGCTCATTCCACGACTTCGTGATAAGCATTCAGTTGCACTCAGAAATTTGTATATAATGGTCTTATTACATAGGTTTCACGGTAATTTTTATTCAAAAAAAAAATATTAGAGCTGATACTGAAAGTGGGAAACGATGATAGATAATATAAATATTGATTTACATTTCATTTCACAACTATGATTGTATAATTATTATATATATATATAATAGTTAATATATTATATTAATATTGTTAATAATAACAACATTAATATTACAAAATTATTAATAACTAATCGATCAAAATTATCGTATTAATAAAAATTAATAAAATTTTAGATCTCTCATTTTACATATATTTAATATAAATTATTTATTATTTCTTGTTTTATTACATGTACATATAAAATGTACATGCAAATATATATAAATTGATTGAAAAGATTATCCAAAAAATCACCGTGTAAACCACTTTTTTAAAAATTGATTTAATATCAGGGTTTCTTAAAACGAAACTCTTCGATGAAATTAAAAAGACATTCGCGTTTAAATGTAGCATCAGACTATCCCGAGAAAAAAATGTTTCATATATAATTATATATAATTATATAAAATTATATCTAATTATATAAAAAAATTGACATATTTTATATACAAATATAATTATATATACAATTTGTTCATTTGTATAATATTTTTTCCCGGGATATCGTTCACATAAACCGTGTAAAAACAACTTTTGCTACCTTTTTAAGTAAAACAACAATTTTATCAATATCCATGTCGTTCTTTATTGCGTGCGATTAAAATCGAGACGAGAGAAGAAGCAGAAGGATCAGGCGAAGGCGTGTATACGAGCTACCACGTCGTCGTTACCGTGAAGACTTTGGTTACTTCGGTCGTCCTCATAATCCGTTAGTCACATAGAAGGCGGGGGTAGCATAATCTCGTAGCCGGCTGGCACGCTCTGCTGATGATGGTGATGATGATGGGAGCTGGACATCATCTGATGATGAGTCTGTTGGTAATACTGGTGGTGCATACTGGAATGGCTGGAGTAATAAACTGAGCTCTGCTCCACTTCTTTACCTTACGAATTAAAAATATTGAAAATTAGAATGCTAAAAATAAAAAACAGGATAGTTTAAATTCAGGAATACGCATATATTAACATTATCAATTGCAAATGATATTATGCAAAATTATAAAATATAATTCTCTTTTTTTATATATCTCTGTGGATTAGATGAAGTTAAAGAATTAAGGAATTAAGAAATTAAGTTTTAAATGTCTTAAGTTGATATTACATTATGCAAAATTAAATTAAAAATATGTAAACACATAAATTTTTATATAAGCGTTCAAGATTTCCCCAGATTTAGTATTCTCTGAATATTTAATAATTTACCTGTGTCGTACACACTGCGTCCATACAAAGCCTTAACGTCGTTCATAGGACTCAATCCGCCATTATGGGAATGTGAGGTATGAACGGACGATGGGGTAACAGGAGTGGCATAGCCATGATGAGGACCCATGGGACTCATGCCCATCGGGCTGCATGGATTCATAGTGACTGGTGACATACCCATAGTTGATAGAGGTGACATTGCGAGACTCGGACTATCGGAATCGATACTCTGCAAAGATTGGATACTACCGCCGTTGCTCACTGAACTGCTAATTGTACTGTTAGTCGTGCCTTGACAACTTAGTTGTAGCATATCCCTGTAAATAAATTATGTTTCATAATGTTAAAAGATATTTGACAAAAACTTTGAAACAATATTTTGTTTTGCACGTATCATATAAACTCTTAGTCAAATAAATCTATCTTATAATTCACATATGTACAATATAAATTAATGCCAGATTGATGTTTAAATATCCAACTTAATTGTAGCCCAGATAGCACAGTGAATTCGCAAAGTATTCTTCAAGTTTTCTCTTTTTTCTGAATTGTAATATTCCTTAGGAATTTATACAAGAACACAATAAGAATACTTTAAGAAATTTCATGCACCATGTTTCGAATTTCTGAAAACTTTTTAAAGCATTCATATAGTGTTCCTTCTATAATATATCAACAGATATACCTTATACATTCAAGAAGAAGTGCTTAGAAGGCATATAGAGTTATAAAATATCCAGGGCTAGTTTTACAACTCACGGTTTCAATTCTAGAAAGAGATAATAAATTAATTGAATCTCGGTTAAGAGTTAACTGTGAGTTGTGAAATTGGGCCTAAATCTCAAAATTTGTTCGCATTGTATGCTCCATATGCATGAACCATTATTGGCCCTTGCAGTCAGCTAGTCCTGACCATAATGACCTAGTTCCAAAATGCAGGAAACAAGTCCAAAAATAAGGAAACAAACATGAAAAGCTCGACAGCTTAACAAAAGTTAAGAATGATGCTACACCCAAATCAAGACGAAACACATTCGTTCTGGTACACGCTCGGTAGAGAACTTCATCTCTGGCGTGTCTTTGCAATTCCTCCTGAATTCTCAGAGTATTTAAAGTACTAAATCGCGAAGTATTCATTGTAATGAATTTCTGAGGAATACTTCAAGATGAATAAATTGTGATTAATTCTTTAAGAATTCTTCAGCTATTCATTTTTTTAATTCTGTATGTCTTCTTTAAAATGAATTCTTTATGAACTCCAATTCACCTCCTATCTGGGTAGAAATTTGTTTCTGCTTTTTACATAAATTATTGGAAATTTTGAGATGTATATATGAAGCTGCAAAACATTTTTCTTTTTTTAATGAAGGAATGATAATTTTTAAAACATTTAATATTACTTATATCGTTTATCGGGGTGATTGACATTCAATAAAAATGCATAATTAATAAAAAATAACATTTGTAATTTTGTAAATATAATCAATATTAAAATAATAATCTAAAATAATAAATATACTATGTAGAGTTGGGAAATAATACGTTACTTGTAACGCGAATATCGTTACTTTTTTCTGTCTGTGATGAAAACGGTAATTATTGTTACATTCTTGCAGTAACAATTTCAGCTGTTACTTTTTTTGTTACTTTAATTCTCTATTATCTTTATATCTATTCGATAAATCGCATTATTTTTGATTGAATAAAAATATTTTATTTAAGTAGGAATTTAAGTATTGAAAAATATTTTGTACTTAACATCTTAAGCTGCATTTCGGTAGTCACTGCCAATACTGAAAATAGTATATGTTTATATAACTATAAATTTTCACAAATTACAACTATACTAGCAGTAAATATTGAAATGCATTATTAATAATAATATCGTTGATGATAATGTTCAATAATTTTTAATTTCAATTTTTAATAAAATTTATGAATTACAACCTTTGAGAATCTAAAGTCCTAAAGAAAAATATATATTAAAGTAAAAATATTAAAGGATTATAGAAGATTTATTAGATAAATTTGATATAAAGGAAAGCTTCCTACTATATAGAAACTAGCTTAGAGTTTTAAAATTTAGTTTTGATTATTACATTTAATATAAATTAAGTAATGTAACTTTAAAATCTAATATCTTGCTTTAATATTACAAAAGAAAAAGTAACGAAAAAAAGTAACGGATCATTACTTTCTAACAATAAGTCACAGTGACGAGTATGTCAACTTATGTCTGTGACTAAATAAATCGTTAAAAAGATATGGGAGCTCGTTAAGGAGATTTTTAGCAGAAAAATCAGTGGTCAACCATATTGTAAATGAAATTAATTATTTTAAACGAAAAGAAACCCAAATAATGTGACAAAAAATAAATGTACAATAGTTGACCTTCATAATAAAATGACCCTCCATAAATCTTTTTTTATGACGGTATATAAAAACATTCTGTTCTTCATAGTTTTTCAAACATACATGTGGATGAATGCTTTCTAACAAGCGATTCAGTACAACACAGTGATAATCTTATTCTTGACGAACAAGGAATAATGTAATAATGCAATGTGTGTTTCCTGTTGAAAGGCATCCATTGTCTTAGGAGCATAAAAAAAGTAGAAAACAGGTAGAAACAAATTATCAACTTTCAAATGACTTTTAAAAAAGCTAGAAAACAGATCAATATATATACACAATGTCCAAACTTTTTGATATATTGTTGAATAGACCCTAAACTGAGTTAAAAAGTCCTCTGTCATTTTGCAATTTTCAGAATTCTTTGTTTTTTTTTTACTTACTCAATAAGCAGAATATATCTAAAATCGATGCATAAAACAATTTTAAGATATCTTTAAGCTAATCATATATTGAGGAAAGGCATCAAAGAATGAATCAATTGAAATAAAATAAAGCCAATGGCGAGCACTGGCGAATTTAAACATTTATAACTGTTACGAACAAATAATAAAAAAAGGGAAAATTTAATTATTTTACATCATTTTCATATCTTTTCGTCCTTATTGTACTTATTATTAAATTTGCGCGAGGCAAGCAAAATTTTTTAAAATCAAATACGAAAAGATAGACTATTTAAATTATCATCAGCATTACATTGAAAAAGTACTATGTAAATATTTAATTCAGAAAACATTTTATTTAAAATTATGTCAGCAAAAGAGAATAACATATCGACATAACATCTTACAATAAATTTATACTTTGTATTTCTGGCAAACCCATTCAATAATGTTTCTTTATTAATCTTTAAATCTCTATATATACATGTAACAACGCAAATCCCAAAAAGTCCCTCTTTACCCTCCCTCATACGATCTCTTAATCAGATTTTCAAATGTCAAAGGGTTGAAAAACTTTGTTCAGCAGAAGTGACATTTATCGGCAGACACAGTAATATTTTAAGTAGTGTCTTGCAATTAGTGATTTTCGCATAACGCTGCATTGGCTGCATATAACACGATATCTACAATAAAGCAGTAAGCCTTAAGCTGTAAGAGAGAGAAGAATCTATAAGTTTCTTAAATTAATAAAATATTCTTGGAATATCAAAATTGTGATTATGCATTTTTAAAATATTAAATATTAAAAATATATATAACATTTTACTACAAAATATTTAAAAAAAAAGGAGAATTTCAAGGGGTACGTTCCAAAATTTGTCTCTGTCAAGTGTTCCCAAGTATCATTTTATCCTTATTGTTCACCGAATGTTGAACAAGAATAACAAATATTCGGAGTTGATAAAGTCGAGTTTTGGAATGCACCCAAGGAAGGGCCATGGTCCTCTCTTGAATCCGCCAGTGAATGTGAACCACAAACTGTTCGTGTGCCAAGATGTGTATATTAAATCTTAAGATACAGACGTTTCGATCGTAGGGATTGAATCCTCTTCTTGTAGTATAAACTACAATTAATCCTCGAACAGCACACATCATTCATGAGTCATTCGTGTCCATGTCATTTCTAATAGTTCTTATTTTCTGATGCAGAAAGTAATTTTCATAATTTTTCTAAACTTTTTTTCCAATGTCTACATAGCAGTATAATTTAGTAGATCTTAAAGAGTATGTGTAAATTTTTATGAGAGAATAGAATTTTTCAAGCACTTTAAGAGTCTTAAAATCGAGTTTTAAAATCGGACATATATAACTCATGTATGCAGTTCGAAGGTGCTGAAAAAATGTGCCATTCGAGAGTTAATCATGTACTCCAATAATTAATTATGAAATCAAAACTGTTGTCGACAGAGGGAACATCGTTAAACTGTTGTCCAGTATAAAATCTTGAAAACATCGTCTCTATTATTCTTTATCGTCTCTATATTTCGCTGAATATTCAAACTCTGAATCTAGAATCTCTATTTTTATTTTGAACTCAGATTAATGATATGCCATTATATTATTACATCAAAATATGAATATATAATATATATAATAAATTCTGCAAGATGTGAATTCGTGACAGAATAACAGATAAATCAAAATTAAAATATCTTTAAGAGTTCTTTATAAGAAACATCTTTAAAATATTTCATAAAGAGTTCTAAAAGTTATCTCGAAGTTGTCCTATGCACCAATTTTATCTGTTTATTCGACAATCTTTCGAAATTCATATCTCATTAACTGTTACGAAAATGATAGAGGACTTTTCGGCTCAGCTTGGTCTATCTGTCCACAAGCAGAGTGTCAAAAAGTTTAATACTCTGTATACATTCAGGCGAAATATACATATATATGTTCTCTTTTCGAAAATTTTTATCTCATCATACGAAGATTTTTGAACTCAACAGAAGGAGAAGCACACAAAGACCTCCCGATGCGGAGGTCCCACTTATTCTGTTGGGCATTGTTCTACGGTGTTGCCGCCGTGAAAATAAACCGCGAAAGCTATATGTGAGACATACACATAGTCCATGTACGTGATGTGCGTTGACCGCTCCGCCCATGGTTTGGTTGGGCATGAAACACTCTCTCCCTGCACCGCGTTCTCTGTCCAACGCGAACGTCGGACCGTGCATTTTTATAGTCTTGTCTCAAGGTCCGGATTTAAAGGAATACGCCCTACGTGTACCCCAACGCTCTACATCTTGGGTCCCTTTCTCCGTCCTGACGAATGGGAGTTTAGGTCATAGGATGGATGGAACAGAGGGAGATTTTAGGGCTTGTTTCGAGAATTTGCCGATAATATTTCGAGGAGATTATTAACGTCGCCTACGTTACGAAATAATAGACGAGCGCATAACTCGGAAGACTTGAACATTTTGATTAATCTTATCTAGAAATTAGAAATCTAATTTCTAAGTGAATTATAGAAAAATTTTAGGAATGTATAAGTATAATATAAGAGGCCAAATCAAATTCTGTCGACAAAGCAATTTTGTATTAGAGCGACACTTAAAATCCTCCATATTAAACTATGCTCATGGCAAATGAGCATGAGAGAAAATTGAATCAACAACGAAGATATAATCGTATTTAGTGCTAATTGCGATGTCTTTTCCATAGTTCTCTTGGTAGCGACTATTCTTCGATCTAACGAGGAAGAAGGCGCGTCCTCGTTCTTGCGCGGCACACGCGAAGATAAATCGAGGTAGCGGTGGAGGGCCGGCCGTGGCCTTTATGTAGTAAACTATTGGTAGTGCGAACAGCTCAATGGTGAAACGGGAGATGTAACCGAAGCTGCGTCATAAAACGGTAATGGGGCGTCGCGTTTCCTTTTCCTAGGGCCTTTGGCGAGAGGCAGGAGAACGTTAAGGACGAAAAAAGGGGAGGAAGTTCAACTTGGTCTTCTGCCACCAAGAAAAGAATTGTTTTCTTGAAAGCAAGGAAGAGGAGAGCTGAATGTCGAGAATATTATCAAACGATCTCACTTGAATTTAAAAATGTGTATGATTTAGCGCGATGAGAATTAAAAAAGTTACATTAAAAATATTTTTATTTTAAACGGTTCGGTTTACTTTGGAATCATCTTCAGCAATATATAATTTCAAAATATAACTCTCTTCATATCCAAAAAAAAAAAAAAATCACCATCAGATTTACAGATTTGATATTGTAAAATTATTTTTTTTTATATTTTCTTAGCTGGCAAAATTATTATTTTTTTTTTAAATTGCAGATATTGATAAGTGCAGATTTATAAATAAAATTTAAATGAAGAAAATCACATTAGAGTTTCGTTTCCATTCCTATCTGCATTTCTAAGCATTCCGCCGGAAATCGATTTTCAAAAGAAAAAAAGGAAAGATAATGGAAACATTGGCACAGAATAATTTAGTGTTTTTCTGTAAACCAAAAAAAAAGGTCATTATATAACATTACGGTCGAATGCTTCGAAGCGTTTTTGGATTGGTCAGTATAATTCTTTTTTCCTATCAGTCAATCCAATTTTGAAGCATTTTATAGCATTAAATAGACCGCCTTCTGAGTTTCTTCTTTCTTAATGGAGTGTCTTGCAGAGTCCATTTTTTTATGTCATTCGATTGTTTGCTTTTTTTTACGTTATTCGATTTTTCGCAACCTTTTACATCTTGTAATCTATTGTTTTCTTAAGACTCCCCCAGGAGCCAGTGTTACTTTTAAGCGTTTATAATTTAAATAAGGGTTTTTCCGCCTGAGTAAAATGTATTCAAACTGTTGAAATTTTTCTTTCACATTGGCAGCACATGAAACATAAAGACGCCATTTAGGCGCCATTTAGACGCCAAAGACGTCTTATGTCTTTCTTTTAGATACTTTGAATTGTCTGAAAAGTCTACAAAAGAATGAGAAGTAATAATGCTTATTAAATCATATCTAAAATTCTTAAATTAACAGATTTTTTTACTTTGCCTTATTTTCAAAATCTGGATGTTCGGTGGAAAAATATCTTATAAGGGTTCTACAATGAATCGGTAGTCGGTAATCGGAAAGTCTTAACCAGTCTGAATCTTAGTTATACAAGTTGGTTATTGGCCAACTTTACCGATTAAGACATAGAACTCCTTAAGACTTCCGACTACCAACTTATTGTAGAACCCCGGTTATAATTTGCCTTAACCCTTCATGATCACACTTCCTGAGAATTTTATGTTGGTTACACGGGGAGTAAAATGTCTCCAACATTTTTATTGATTGCCGTATTTTACAGTTTTTGTTCTTTAAAATCACAAAAATTATTGAATATAGTTTAAACATTATAGAACATGGAAATGCAGTGGTTTTTTAAAGAAAGTTTTTAATTTTACATATTTAAAAAAATCGCAAAGATTGACGTCCAAGGAACAGCATGTGAAGGTTCAACATGATATTTTAAACTTCCTAAACTGTCTAAATGGCAGTGTAAGTTCCACTTTAAAAAAAGACCTTAGAAATATAAAGCCTCGGACTTTTTGGAGGTCCCCAAATGATCTTGAAGGATTAAACATCGATTATTCACTTATTGAGCAATATTTAGAAATTAATATCTCGTTAACTATTGTAAAGTTGCAAAATGATAGAAACTTTTTAACTCAATTTAGTCTATTCTATCTGCCCGCAAGAAATTATGCGAACATCTTATATATCTGTTGTCCGATTAAACGCTTCACTGTGTGTGTGTGTGTGTGTGTGTGTGTGTGTGTGTGTGTGGCATCAATAACAAAATATGTATATTATAATTGTAGAAAATCTTTTTGACATGTGGATAAAAAGTAATCTAATTCTTTAGATTAAAAAATAAATAACAATAAATAAAGGGCAAAGTAAGAGTCAATACATTTCTTTAAAAAAGTCACATAATTAAAAGAATAAACTACAAATAGAGAAAAGTAAAATTAAATAAAATATATAATAAAAAATAAAAAAATAACAAAAACTCAGTTTAAATACAAATTACAAGTTTCGGCTGCCAGATTGAGCCCTCTTCAGACATTAACTTATCGAATGTCTCAATGTCAAAAAAATTGAGACTTTTACGTTATCGTATAAAAAACTCGTCCACTAGAAAATCTACAATATCTTTTCTTGTGTGAAAAACGTTTGTCTTGTATAAAAAAATGTTAGTTTTCGTGTAAAAAAAAAACATGCACACTAATTGTTTCAAAATGAAAAAAATGGGGATAAATGAGTGTAACGAACACTAGCGAGATTGATTAGTACTTGGGTGGACATGGCCGGCCGAATATCTGTTGACGCGGGAGCGGTGGCGACACCACGCACATATTCCTCGCGCGTGAGGGACGTGCGTGCTTATGTGAATTTCTGGCGGTACGCGTTATACGCAGTTTCTACGTGCGCTCGGAGAAAGGAACGGATCAGAGAGCGAACGCAGCGTTGTTATGGCTACGACGGAGTCGCGGTCACGGCTCTCTGCCGGACCTTTGCGTTATGACGGACCCATTCTGAGGAGCACCAATTTCGTTCCTCCCATCTCAAAACGCTTGAGAAATATACACGGTTTACTATTTTAGCTGATTAGTAATTAGTTTAAGTTAATTAAATATTTTGGGATATATACATCTTTTCTAGAAAAACTAATTTTACGAACATTTTGTTGAGAGAAATAAAAAAAGTATTCACGTATACATAAAAGATGAATAATATAGTTCTAGAAGAAAGACATTCTCCGTAAAAATAATTATAAAAAATTATAAACAAAATTTGGGAAATGATACAATATATGTAGGTATATAAGATAAATATTTTAATGATTGAACTAATAAGAAGTTATGATCGGTTCTGTATTAATTGTTATTGATTATTAATGTAGTGGCATTATAAAATGAATTAATGCTCATGTAAAACTTTGTCGATAATCGGAAACTATCGATACTATCATATACATTTTAAAAAAGCAGAAGAAATTTCATTGATATTACATCACATTGATAGTGCGATAACCAAATTTCTAATAAAATAAATGTTCAAAATTTAATTTTTAGTTTTTTTACAATCAAAAAACATGTTTGAGTAAATACAGTACAATATTTTGAAAATACATTGCAAAAATTAAAAAATGTAGATATTATGTTTTATTCAAGATGGTAAGAAAATTAATAAAATTATAAATGTCTCTTCTCTGAAATTTGGAGGAAACAATATTTTTCGCAATAATTTGCAAGAAAATATTATATATACTTTTATTACTTATTTTGATGTAAGTATTTAATTGCTATTATTGCTATATTACAAATAATAATTATATACATATATATTATCAATTTTTCAATTGTTGGCATATTTAGTTGTTGGGATATTTATTATTATTATATTTATTAATATTATTTATATTAATTATAATTCAAATGTGTGTCTTATAAATAAAAAATTAAATAGAGTATCTTAAGACCGCAAATGTAAATACACACTGAATAACGAAAACTTTGTCGATCTGAGCTGAATCTCAGTGCTTAAATACTTTTGATAAGAATTTATATATATCCAATTTTATAAACTGAAAATGTATATAATGCACCGAAATTATTTTTAATCTTGAAATGCAACTTTTTATAATTTTTTTCCTAATTATATTAATTGTTTGTGCGTGTATGTATGTATGTGTGTGTGTGTGTGTGTGTGTGTGTGTGTGTGATGCGCACGCGGGCATGTGTGTGCGGACTAATATATTTTAAAAATAATTTAATGTCTTCTTATTCATGTAATTTATAAATATACTGTTATTATTCATGTAATGTTAAGATGTGATTTTTATTAGATGTGATCTCTGATTTTACGTATTGTAAAGTCCGACGGATTTTATGCTTCGAGAATTTCACTCTCGATCTCGTCGTCTCGATCGAGAGATTAAGCTTACGTTGCCTGATCTTATCGTAATTTGCGGCCCCTGTTATGTCAATAAACGGCTGAACACGCGTCCAGTATTATCTATGCGTGACTCCATCTACGTTCTTTTCTCTACGTCTCACCCACCGCTTTTCTTCCGAGTGTATCATTTACCAATGAAACTCTCGCGCGTAATATAACAACCCCAGTGTTACGTATAGAGCTGCCAGACCTTATCTCCCTATTCATAATCGTCACAAAGGACGTCAACACGATGCAGACATTAATTAGATAAGCATACGAGCATTAGATAATCTCCCGAGAGAAAAGAAAACCGAACAATGCTACCTCTCCGAAGAATGTCTCACAATTATATCATCGCTCAATTATTATATCGAGTATAGTAAATGCTTTTATAATTATGATATGGTAAATGTTTCTACAATATATATTAAATAAAACGTAAGAATTTATACATGAAATAAATCTAATTAAATTACGAGAAAAAAAAGAAATACTTCACTTTAATGTTTCCTCAAATATAAAAATGAGTTTAGTGACAAATTTGTTTGTAACATAATCCTTATCACAATTTATATATGTATCCACTGATATAATATTCCAAATAATATAATTTAATTTTTGCAGTCTATAATATATAATTTAATATCGTTAATTTCGTATAATTACGTTTATTATAAAACATAAAATTATTTTTAATAATCTAGATTAAAAATAATTTTATAACATCAACTCTTTTTCAACTCTTTAAAAATAGAATTTCTCCCCCCCTAGTTGTATTATTTTTAAACTTTGTATGGGTATGTGCACTTGTGATACTCCTGATTTACATTTTAAATAAAAATAGGAGAAAGTTTTGTTTAAAATACAATCGAAAAGTTCTCTTAAAACTCCTAAGTTACCACATACTGAATCATGTCATAAGCGACATGTAAATTTTTGTTAGGTGCTAATTGTAAATAAAGACAATTTGGATAAAACAAAATAATGAAATCATTTTAAAACATTTGTAAAAAGAACTATACTTATTATCCTAACAGTTAGTAAATAATCGTAAAAAGTAATGAGAGACACGTGAAGTGTTTTTATTCAATGCGCATGCGTAGCCTATTTTCACTTACACGTGCCTTTTATCTCTTTTATAATTATTTTCTGACTTTTACCGGGGATAAGGATAGTTTTTGTCCACAAATTGTTTGTTTACACAAATGTTTTAAAGCGATCTCATTATTTCATTTTATCCAAATTGTCTTTATTTTACAAATAACACCTAATAAAAATTAACATATTATTTCTCATTTTTAATTTAACACAGCTATCGATCTCTATTCAAAGGTTTTAAGGTGGAATGACTTATGATTTCCTTTCAGAACAAAAGCAGATTGAAACAAAAGAACACATTTGGATAACACTTGTCGAAGTTCTGAGACAAAAGAATAGGTGCGACCCTTAGGCCTTTTTTTCCATGAAAATATATTTTCGGTATGTAAAGTCAAAAAATATCGAAAACAGGAACTGAATAGTCTCATTGGGTTTTTGTAACCATTAGACGTACCGTAAGAATTATTGAACAGTCCAAAATGTCTTACTCTGACCCTACAGGCATATAATATTATTTAATATTTTAAGTATATTCTTTGAATATTAAATGTACAATTAATATTCTAAAGATACGCTTCAAATATTAAATAATATTATGCGCTTACAGAGGATTGTTTAACTCCTACGATACGTCTTACGATTATTGTTACGAAGTATGTGCGAAATTTAATAATCTATATGGCGACGCTCACGTCGCCATATCCGTCACCTATGGTTGCTATATCCTTTTTTTTCCTGAACAATATTGTCCTTTTGTACTTTTTGGCATTTGAAAAATTTTTTGAAAAACTTTCCAAAGGTGCACTGAGAAAAATGGTCTGGTTGAATTAAATAATAATTTTGGTAGAAAATGGACGCAAAAAAAATGTTACGGTTGCCACAACCGGAAATAATGATAATTTTCGCCCATCAATATATTTGATTGTGATAACCATAAGATGGATATATCTTTACAGCCATATGTGGCTTCATGCCACTCTTATGGTTATCATACTATAGTTCTTATATCCAAAAAATGTATTTATAGGCGACTTTTGATCGTGGAAAACGTAACCCATTTTTTTTGTGATGGACAAATCAGAATTTTATGGGTAAATCTATTAGAATTCTAGTTGAGATAACTAGAATTCTGATTGATATAATTATTGATAAAAATAAGAATGTTAGTAGATTTTATCAGAAATATTGTATTAATTAAAATTCTGGTTAGCTCAACTAGAATTTTAATAAATTTAACCAGAAAATTCTGATTCATCTATTTTCAACCAGAAATTTTTTCCAATGTGTTCAAATAATTACCTTTTATAATTATTCCCCTCGGGGAAAATCCCACCGACCTTTTTGGAAAGCCTTAAAGAAAAAAAGATATCCGACGAAAAACAATAAATGGCCTAATTACGAAAAAGGACGCTGCGACTGACCAGTATATATCGACAAAAACAATTTTATTTATTTTTAATTATATACGCTTTTATAATAATGCACGCTATATAAATACTTATCTTATATTAAATCTAAGCCACATACCTATCTGAATTTGCTCGCACATATGAACACGCTCATCATCTTATTATATTTTGAAGTCTAGCAGCGCTAAGTTTTTTTACATAAAAAATTTTGTTAATTTAATAAAATTTTCTCATTTTGTAATGCTTTGTCTTTAATTTTTTGAGATTAAATGTTGTATTCCATTGCAAATATAAAAGACTCTTAATCAGAAAGATAAAGGTACATATCACTTTTTCTCGTTAATTAAATGTTATATGTTGCAATAAAATATATGTTTTTTTCGCAATTTACAAAGTACAAGTAGTATAAGTTATATGTTGCAAGAAAATATATATTCTTTTTGCAATTGGCGCAATTTAAGGATTGTATTTCATTTTTTTTTAATACATACATGCGTATTACTGAGAGGTAAATTATATTTAATAAAAAATTAACAATATTATCACTTGAATTATATTATTTACGGTTTTTTAGTAATGGTTTTTTTTTTAGTTTATGTTATAGGA
Source organism: Trachymyrmex septentrionalis (assembly GCF_001594115.1). Classification (NCBI taxonomy): domain Eukaryota; kingdom Metazoa; phylum Arthropoda; class Insecta; order Hymenoptera; family Formicidae; genus Trachymyrmex; species Trachymyrmex septentrionalis. The sequence goes on from NW_017305885.1 coordinate 235,085, forward strand.
AGTGTACGTACACTCTTGGCGCCTTTTTTTTACCTTTTTTTTAAAAAAGATAACTTTGTTGAGATATCACGCATTTTGTAGTGTAAAGCATCTTATATGATTAATAATATATCTCTTCATATGTGTGCGTATTATTAAAATATATTATTTATTATCAACTTTTTCTAAAAAATAATATATAAATGTTTTTTGCACCTCTAGGCCACTGCTTTTTTGTAACTTGTGTATCATCAGCTTCAATTCAAGATGAATCTTCCCTGTATATACTTATAAAATGACCGTTTCTAATATCTGTTAAAAAATGACCGTATCTAATATCTGTTTCTATTAATGTAGATTAATTTAAACCGTGGTTTAATTTACTCGTCATCTTTTGTAACTCACAGGCCCAATTTCACAACTCACGGTAAACTCTTAACCGAGGTTTACCTTATTCAACATCTCTTTTTAATTTTAAAATTGAGAAGAGGAATAAAGTTGAATCTTGATTCAGAATTAATCGTAAATTGTGGAATTCGGCGATAGTCTAGACAAAAAGATAAAAATTAAGTTGTATCGATATACAAATCAATCTACATTGGCGGAAATATATATAAATGTTTGTCTCTCTCTCTCTCTCTCTCTCTCTCTCTCTCTCTCTCTCTCTCTCTCCCCCTTTTCTCTCTTGCTTTCTCGCTTCTGCCCCTGTTAATTTTTAATTAAGGATCACTTTTATTGCTAATTTTACTTCAATTCTATATTAAAATTAAAATTTATAAAGACATTATGAACAGCAGCTTAATGGACAATACAATTTATATGTATCGATATGTCAAACCGTTCATTTCACGTATACGGTAAATGACAGCAATAAACAAGTGCCATCTATCATCAAAAATAT
>NW_017305885.1:236064-247129 GCF_001594115.1 Trachymyrmex septentrionalis
GGTATCGATATGTCAAACCGTTCATTTCACGTACGGTAAATGACAGCAATAAACAAGTGCCATCTATCATCAAAAATATGAAAATGAGACTTTTGAGACGATGACGTATCTTACATATAATTTTGACATTTCGGATTTCGCATCACGATATCTCCGTTCATAGGATACGTATAGATAAAATAAACGCTTATTATATAATTCGGGCCCAAGCTGTCGACTGAGCTCATATTAAGAACTTGATCAGTCCAGCCTTTTTTAAAAAACCGGTAATTTCGGATGCCCGCAACTCGCGTAAAGACGCGAGAGCTGCGCTCCCACTTGGCGCGAGATACTACCGTGTCTCTTGATTCTTGATACACAAAAGGAAAATTAAATCAAGAAATTATCAGGCAAAAGGTAGTCAAACGTAGTTAGTAGGGCGCATTTAAATATATTATTAATTATAATCAATTACAAATTTATTTCTTTAATTGCGTCTCTCTGATTATCATTTGCCCGACATATATTTCCTGATTTATTTTTAATTCCAGAAGAAATATTTTGTACAAAAGGAAAATCGAATTAAGCAATTCTATGTAATCATTCGCGCGTATTAAAATATATTTGCAATTTAAGTGTTTCTCTTTTAATATTTAACATTTTTAAAGATTCGTATTATTTATATGCAAAGGACTCACGTTCTCGATTGTGGTGTACGGTCACGCTGTCGACGATTCTTGAACCAATTGGACACCTGAGTCAGCGTCAGGCCAGTTTTCTTCGCAAGATTTTTCTTCTCGTCCGGCGTAGGATATCGGTTCCTCATATAACACTCTTTCAAAGCGTTCCTCGATCGCTCCTTGAAGCAGTACACAGTCTCTTCGCCGTCCCAGATTGTCTTTGGTAGTGGATACTTCTTGCGCAGCCGATACTTGTCCACGGCGCCCAATGGTCGACCACGGATTTTCTCAGCCTCACGATAATGCGACTTAAACCACATCTGTTGGAGTTCAGGATGTCGACGTGGCGAGAAAGGGTGGCTCTCCAGGATTGAGTAAAGCTCGTGATAGGCTCCGCGGTGAAAGGCAACAGCGGCACGCGCCATTAGCACACTCTCGCCTCCGCGCAACAGTTCTCCAGGCGGTAAGGACCAAAGAAATCTGGTATCAACGTAGTTTTTTTTAAGTAGATTTTACACAAATATAATTTTGCATAATTTTAGAATTTTTATTAACGCAAGAATAGAATTTGTGAAAAATCTTACGCACATAATTTTTGAATAAATAAATAATGAATTAAAGCACGCTCTCTTTAAATTACCTGGATAATTTCTCAATGTCTTGACTTTGCGACAGTGCCTCGCACATGCAAGATATCTGTTCAGGTGTGAAATTACTGCTGCTAAGGGGGAGACTGCTGATATTACTAAGGTTGGTGTTTACGCTGGTAGAGTTGCAGGTGGAAATCTCCTGCGAATATTGAGGACTGCCATTCGATGTTGGCGTTAAATTTTGGGGATGATGAGTCAGCCCGAGACCGGACATTGACGATGTATTACTATACTGCGCGGTTGCATTGCGATGCACGACGCCCATTTGACTATTGCAGTCGCTGTTCGGTGATGACAGCTGATCTGAACTATCCGACATCCTTGGCTGGTGACTGCGTGCCTCTCATGAATCCATGCAGGTGTCGAACAGCAAACAAGATTCCGTGCTCATTTGCCGGTCCTAAGCGCGAAACATTTTTGAAGACGCAAACTTCTTTCGTGATTCCTTATTAAAGTTATCAAAGATCACGTATCTTGAATTATAAACCGAATTACGAATTGCTAAATATTGTAAAAAATTAATAATTCGTTACGCAACTCGTTGTAATCATACGCGAGAAATTTACATGTAATTTTGAGCATAATATATTTGATTTGTTTTATTATATAGATATTTCATCTTCAATAAATGTTTGTTCGTTGTCCATACACTCTTACCTCTGAATTTTCTATCGCCTGCAGAATTTTTATCGTGAAATTTTTAGTTTGGGAATTAAAGCCAACGAGAGGAACTTATTCTCCCACTTTTGCCATTCGACAAATTGGACACCGTCGTAGTATCAATATGTCTTATAGATCGACCGGATGAATAACTGATGACGAAAGTAAGCATCCGTTATTCCCACGTTCGAGTCAACGCGACGGTTGTTTAATAACGCGCGTTTCATTCATGTCGATGCCCGACTCCATTTCCATTCATCAAGACTTACTCAAATAAAGCTGTAACATACTTCAAACCACTGTTTCAAAAATTGTTCGCAAATTTTGATTGTGAGAAAAAATTTTTTTTTTAAGTACAATCACTGTACACTTTCACATTCGATGGTCTGTACACTTTATCGCAGAAGAATAGCTCGAATGCGAAATTATTTTTCAATCATTCTGGTGAATTCTATTATTCAGTTTTTAATATAATATTTCTTTTTAATATTTGCATTTAAACAAATATAATTCTATAAATGAAAATCACTTGTTCTTTATGAATAATTTCAAAAATTTCCGTCACGTATATGATTATTTATTTGTTCTTCAAAACCGTGTTTGATTACCGCGTCGTAAGCAAATAACTTTGAATAACTTGAGTTCCGACGGCGTCTGAAATCAAGTCTAAATTATTTAATTTCGGCGTCTGTTCGTAATAAATTATGTAATCATTATGAAATATTTCTCACATCCACAATAATCCTTTGAGAAGGCTTTTCCAAAAAAGATACCAATCATCAGTTCGTTTATTCGCCATCAGGTACACATTCTCCAAATAGCACTGCTTGAGTTCTTAATCTTTGTGCTGATTGACTAATCACTTTGTGCTGAACGATAGATCACCCGTAGCGAAAGCATTGAATGCACCATAACGAAAGAAAAAATATATTTGTATGTTCTTCTTAAACACATCACACAGCGTGGTATCAATGCACTGATAGATCTCTTTGAGATCACTTCTAGTCTTAAGTGTCCTGCAACCACCCCCGTTTTTACATTGGAGAACAATGAGATTATGAAGCAACCAATAGGTAATCGCGCGAACAAACGACCGATTGCATAACCGATACTCCTCAGGAGGATGCCTTTGACCGCGGCAGATTATCTCACTGAGTGACCAAGTCACCAAGTTAATAAAAGTTTGATCACGGTCGCGTTCGCGATGTGACAGCCGTCGTCCCGCTGGCTTCCGTCGTTGAATTGTGGTCGTGTGGCCGCCTTGTGGCAATGCTGACGATGGAGTTGCCGATATCGTTCTATCTCTCTCTTTTTCTCGTTCTCTTCTTCCATCTCTCTCTCTCTCTCTCTCTCTCTCTTCTCTCCTTTTCCCTCCTTGATCTCTTGCTCGGCCTTCTCTTTTATTTCGGCAGTAGAACCGCGCAATGATCAGATACGGCACGGCCACTACGCTGCGATTGGACGTCGCGACGTACAGCTCGGCTCCATTGGTTGGAAAATTAGAGGGCGGTGCCAAGCTTCTACCCTCTACCGACAGTTCACCCCATCCGAGTCGCCGCCGGCCCCGCGACGCTTCTGATTCCTCCGCTCTGACGCTTCTGGATTCTCACCTGGCGACCTCCGCGACAGACCGATTACCTGGATATATCGAATTTCGACGATTCCTTTCTCGAGTCGGACTCGCGTAATTTCTTTTGTTATGTAACTGAAGTGACGAATTATGGTATTGTGCATATCGGGCTTTCCCCTTGGTCTCACACTCCAGTCTCGAATAATATGTTTGCTTTCTCATGTTGAATAGCCTTAATAAAACTCGTATATTTCTATAGATGTAATTATATTCTCGAAATGATAATTGAAAATAAATCTATTAATCGGCGAAAACTTGCTTCTTCATTTATTTTGCTCATTTTGTAAAATTTACTTTAATTAAGTTTAAAATAAAAATTTCAAGCGTGTAGATAGCAAAAATTTGCTTATCGAAGATTTGATTTTATTTATATCTTTATTGCGTAGCGCTTCCAATTTACAATATTCAGCAATTTTTGTGTAAATTTTTCGCGCAGATACTGTTTTCCACTATCGCGAAGCTATCGAAGAATCACGAAATACGCGTGTAACCAATAAACACCGGAAATGGAACGTGTCAACGTTACCGTACACCATATTGTGATTCCACGCGACGCTATCGCACCTTGTGTTTGATTAATTTCACAACAACTGGCAATTCACCCTTCGTCGGTAGATTTGACGAAAGGAAATTCGTCATAAATTTGTTTATGAATCATTTAAACGTCACATTTTGGACAATTTAATACACGCAATGCTCGATGTAAGACGCGCGATAATACATAAACTTGAAGATATAACTTTACAATTTTTGCGGCATAATTTGCATATCTATAATAGAATAAAAAATATATATATTTTAATATAATATATATTAAAATATAAATAAATTATATAAAACAATTGTCGAATTATTTATTATATCGTCTTAAAATGTACATTTCTTACAGTAATTTATTATGCTAATTTTTGTTTTTGATTTTGGAGTAATATCGACAGACTTTCGATGTAACGAATGTGATTGAAAAGTTGAGGTGACGATTGAAGAAGGCAGATATCACTTTTTTTTTAGAGTGTTTACGTTTCACGATAAGATTTCCACCCCCTCGCGAAGGTCGCCGGCTCATCTCTGGAGTCGTATTATGATACACATTTCTGCAAATATGATCCAACGACAAACGTAACTTTAGCTGCAGATCGGTCCGAATACGAACTCGTACACGCCCAAGGATCGGTTTCGTTCATTCACGACTATCGCGTATATCGTTTATCGTTACGTATCTTGTACACATGTATTTTGATCGTTTATCTTCCCTAAATTGAATGAAATCTTACATCACGTCTTATATATATGTATATATCATGCATGATTTAATTGAATCAACTGTTGTCAGATATACTATAGATATTATATTTTCAAGAACTTGTCATTGAACATGATATATACGTGTATGATACTTAAGTGTACGTAATTATATTTTACTTATAAAATATAAATAAAAATAATTTAGTAAACTTATCAAATTTTTTAAAATAATTTATCTGCATAATAATTATTTTAAACGAATTTTTTATTTAATGATCGCGTATATCGTTTACCGTTATGTATCTTTCATACACATGTAACAATCGTTTATCTTTATTTCATAAATTAAACGAAATCTTACGTCACGCGTTATTATGCATGATTTAATTGAATCTGTAATAAAATATTTAAAAATTATTTGATCTTATTATATTATATTAAAGCCATTTTTTTCTAATAATAAGTAAAAATACATATTTTCATGTTATTATAATTTTTAAATGTACTCTTTTTCTTCTACTTTTAGGTTTAAATACTGCTTATTTTATATGCTTAATATAACTTAAAATATCTTCTAAAATATATACTATAAGATACTAGATACTATAAGATATAACAATATAAATCTCTTTCTTCTTTCTTTTTAACACATAAAAATATATTGATATTATGACATCCTAAATTTGTCTTGTTATCGCCTTTATTTGATTTAATCCAAAGATTTATTAAGTAAAAGCAATAGCAATACAAATTTAGAACGTCACGTGACGAAAACCTGGTGGTCGAAAAGTCTGGCGGTGTTATATAGATCAAGAGAACCGATGCATCGCTAGTAGATGAGTGAAGACGTTTTTCCTCGCCACGCCTTGCCAATCCTTTGAATCTGCTCCGCCTTTTTCAACTAATTGCCATTTGTCATATATGTTGATCGACGTAGCGTAACATATTTTGGAACGGTAAAAGATGCTCAGATTTTAAATAAAAAATTTATTCGAAATAAAAATTAAGATAATTATAAAAGGGAAATATTTTATTACTAATTTAATACGTCAATAGCGCTTAAAATTCTCTTTATATTTTGGAATTAAATCTGGATTCGCTATTTATTTTTTAAATAAGTTCTACTTGTTACAATATTAATTAAGCTATACAACCTTTTAATTAATATCACTGTACAATTAAGAAAAAGAATTTCTAGACGTATGAAGCGCAAGGAAAATTATGAAAATTACTCCACTCGATTTGATTACACTCGAGCTTATGGATTCGAGGATGACATCGTGCCGAAGCCAAGACCCAATGATAAAGGGGCGGCGCCGCGCTTTGCGATGGCGTCTCCTTCGATTTGGTGTCGGATTTCCCTCTGGGCCGCCATTTTCTCTCCTCCTCTCTGTCTCTCTCACCCTCTTCGTACATCCTCCTGTTCCCGACCCTTGGGATAGGGATGATGCTTTTCCTTATCAAAACGAACCCGGGGACGACCGATTTCATCATCCCTCCTTCATTCCTGTTAAATCTAAAGACGTACTCGACAATCCGATATTCGTTTGAGTGTACATCGTTTACAGGCAATTGGTCCTCAAAAATAAATTGACTTAAGTTGTAAATTCGATTGCATTTATTAGATCCCGAAGAAGGGTTTAGGTTGAAAAATGCTTTCTTATCTGAAATATGTACATATAAATGTTATAATTAAAATAATACTACTTACTAGAAACTATGTGTTGATTTAGATATAAAATATCTCTTATTAAATCTATCATTTCAACATCTGTAATTTAAATTTATTTATTTTAATACATTTGTGAGCGTTAACATATAATTATTATCGTCTCTTTTAACGAGTCTGATTTAATATATTATACAAACTGATTACAATTTTGTCTTATATAATTACATTATAAACTATATTACATATAAATTTATTTTGCAATCTATAAATATTTTTTATACAAAATGATTCTTTCAATACAAAGAATGCGTTCGCATGTATAACGCTGCTCACAAAAGTTGTAAAACAAGTATTTATTTGTTATAAGCGTATTTAGTGTCAGAGTACGACAGTACGATAGGAAGTACTCCGACGAAGTAATTCTCGAATTAAATCTGCTTGGTACACGATGAAAGTGCTTTGAAGCAATGAAACGCATTTCGCTTAGACGAGGCGCGAATTCACTTTGCGCCTTGTCAGAACTCGTCCGTTCGGAAAGCACCCTGTTTGTTGTATCTGGGCACATCAAGGCATTCGAGTACGAGCCAAAGAGCACCGGCAGGTACTATGCGGGAGGAGGAGCAAGGGAGGATAGCGAAGGGGGTTGCGGAGGAGGGAAGCAGTAGCAGTAGCAGCAGCAGCAACAGCGGCGGCGGCGGCGGCGGCGGCAGCGGCGGCGGCGGCTTCGTGTTTCACTGTACTGCGTTTAATTGCATTCCAAAATGGCTCTGTGCAAAATCCTCTCCCCCTTCCCTCGCCCACCACTCTCGCAATCCTCCTCCTCTAGCCGGGCACAGACGGCGAGGCATCTTCAGCACCGTAAATCCAGATAAATTAAACTGGCGCCGGCAATTCTCTCTCTCTCTCTCTCTCTCTCTCTCTCTCTCTCTCTCTGCTCCTTTCTCTGTCTCTCTGTTTCTCTCTCCTCCTCCCTTTCTCTCGCTCTCTCGTAGATTTCAACGCATCCTCGTTTATCTTCCGCTTTGCTTCCGCTGTTTGTTCCGGGTCATGCCGGGTCGTCCTCTCGCAGTCGTGGATGAATCTACGGTTTCACGTAAAGCGACGTGGCGATAAAGAGCCGGCGAGCCGTTTGTAATGACGGATTCGCAAGTGCCATGAAATCGCGCGCAAAGGACACCGGCGAGAGGGAGGAGGGTACGAGATGCATAAACTTTCTATAGAACAGCGATGTGAAACAGTATTCCACAATGACATTTACAAACGAATATTTCCTCACTGGATTTTCCATACTTTTCGTCCGTCAATATATTTTATGTTGTTTTTGAGTTACAAAATCTTATCATCACGTTAACTTCAATCAATGAAGCTAAAAATTATATATATAAACGACACAAGTAAACAACTTTTAACAGATAATATTTAGATTAAATTAATTTACACAATTAAAACTAAAATTGATAATAAAATAGAAATTTAATGAGAGACGCTACGCATAAAACAACGTCAAATTATACGTTATATGCCATCTACAAAGTTAAAATTTCCCGGGGAAAAGCGGAGAAATTTAAAGGCTCTCGTTTTAACTCGAGCAATCCTGTGACGACGCCGCGTCGCAGGTGCGTCTCGTGTTCTCGCGGTGTCATCGTCCGGCGTATCTACGCGCCGTTAAAATTAATATCGTCGAACAATAAGCCAGGTCGAGAGGTGACGAAAGGAGCTCGTTCGCAACAACGGCACCGCGTGTTGGTGGCCGGACATCGGACACCGCCTCCGGCCGAGAGATAGCGGCTATCTTCGTGCACACGTTACACGTTACTCTGCTCGACTCTGTCACCCGGACTCGCTCACTGACAATCGGTGCGCGATGTATTGCGTGCGACCGGATTTATTTTTAGCAGTCGACATTCTCGATGCACACCTGAGGAGGCGAGAGAGCGACGTCTCGGATTGTCCGAACGGAAATATATGTATATATATATATATATATATATACGCAAGTGGAGGGACACACTTGACAGCATAATTCAATGTCGCTTTATTCGGTAGACGATTGTAGATTTAGTAATAATTTATGATCCAAATTAAAAAAATCCAACTTTAAAAAATGAGCTGAACTTCTTCTTGATAATTTTCGAACTGGTCGAGCTCGATAAGACAGTTTGACGCATGAGATGTTCCTGTCGCCGCGATCTACGCGTGATCCGGAAAATGAACGAGAACAAAATGCGTGAACTCTCATCCCCCTCTCGCCAATGCGATCGCATCGATGAGCGGATTAGGGGACGTAATCTGTCGGTTATTTTCCCATTAGCACCACTGCTTGACGTAGATCGGCGCGAGAGATTTTTGTCCTGTCCGAGTGAACGGCGCGCGAACAGGCGTGAACACAGGTAGCCATTCATGGGGTCCACAAGGGTCTTCGGCCTAATACCCGAAAATATGCTCTTTATGTGTCACTGGCCACTTTATACCGCGATTCACCACGACGGGTCCGTTCGTAGATCCGGAGATGCGATAGCTTTCCTTCGCCGTGTGATACATAACAAAAATTATTCATATGCTAGCTTTATTATTCATGAAACAAGAATAACTTATCAAACTTAAAGCTTTGCAAAGTCACTTAAGCACTGAAAGTCATTAAATTAATTATAAAATATCAAATTTCTTGATATTCAATTTTTAAGTTACTATTGATTTAATAATCCAATGATTTAATCTGAAAGATTTAAATTAGTTAAGTCATGTTTAATAACAATTATTATTACTTCGTATAGAGCATAAGGTCTATACTTTATTAAGGCCTGCATTGCGCCCCAGGGTGTCGTAATAGGTCGAAATTGTCGATTACACGGCTAGTTAGATGCGCTTCGTGATTTGAGGGTAGCACGCGAGCGACGTACTGTCATCATCCCTCCTGTAATTGTTTGTATGCATATCCTTATATTCTCTTAGGAAATGTTCCACACGGTCCACGTGTTTCCAAATTAAAGGTGCAGTAAATGAAAAAAAAAAAAGCACAAATACAACGTGAAACAAGAGGCTACACCAGAAGCGAGAAAAAATTGTCGTAAAATACACACGCAGCAAAATAATGTATACGTGAAGCGAAAAATTTTTAACATTATAATTTTTTATAACATCACGACGTAACTTGTCCTAATTTAATTTATTATGAAATAATTTTAAAATGTTACAAAATTTCTTTACTTACGACTTAATTTTAATTTAATTTCATTTAGTACATTTACGAGAAATTATTATTCAATCTCAGCGTAAAATGAAGATCAAATAAGAATGTAAAAATCATAAATCACATAACGATGAACCGAACAACGCACATGAAGGATCATATTGCAGTACATTACGCACGCCTATGCAACTGCATACGCTTGGTATGCCTACGACGCAAGTCTCATGTCAAAGATCGATCAACTGGAAAATTTTACTTTATACTCACAGATATTTTTTTAAATCATTTACAGTATTTAACTGTTGCTACAAGAGTACTTAATGAACGGATTGCAATATTAAAACGTTTGAAATTGCTCGTCAATTGTACATATAAAACGAATTAAAAACTTACGTCAATTATTTAAGATCAATTTCGTTTAAAAAATGTGAAAATAAAACTGCACTACAACTGCTTGAAAACTATTTTTGTTTTGGCGTTAAAAAAGAATTTAAAAAAAATGTTTACCTCTGTAACAGCCGACATCGATAAGCCAATCAAGAACGCTCTCCATGTTATCTTTTTTTTTTTTACAGCTTTCACCAGAGTGTGAAGGTGAGAGATCTGCCCGTAAACCCGTATATTCTCTTTGTAATAAATAACGACGTATTCTGGTTTTGTAGAAAACGTCGGCAAGCAACGAGGAACTCCATGTTTAATAACGTGGAATGTCCCACGGTGCAGAGATTTATAGTTGTGGCTAATTATTATCGGTATATGAGGGAAGAACCGTGACATGCTCGGAGAAGCATAATGGCGTAACCCTTAAGAGAATAGAGAAGGGTAGGAAGATATAGATGTTACGCCAATTATGACGATCTCTAATAGATCTGCTGAAGACTGAAACTTGCTTGTGAGTTGTGACGCTTATTAAGGCTTGATGCCACGTCAGCTAATAGAAGCCATGGTGCAGCGAGATCTTTTACGACGTGTTACATGTGCGAAAAGAAACAGAAACGAAATTGCTTATCTTGATCAATTGTAAAATAGTTTAATTATTATGCAATTATCAATGTCTCTGATAATTTGTACGAAGAATATTCAGAGCATAATTTAATAAATTAATAAAATTTCTGTAAACAAGTATAATTTTAACATTCCAGAAATTTCATTATTATAAGTGTTTTTATGGCTAGCATTAATATACATATATACGTATATAAATAAAAAATATAGATATGTGTAATAAACACACACCCACACCCATACACCCACACACACACACACACACACACACACACACACACACACACACACACACACACACACACACACACACACACACACACACACACACAAAATTAAAAAAAGCACAGGCAA
>NW_017305885.1:247229-254359 GCF_001594115.1 Trachymyrmex septentrionalis
GATTTTAAAGATTTTCATTACAACATAAATCAGTAAAAATCAATAATTCTTTATTTATTTTGAATATTATATTATAATCGCAAATTCTTTGAGACATCGCGAACAATTCCTCATACGAGACTCTTCTTAATGTGCCACTTCGCACTTTCTACGTTTCTTTATCAGTGGAACCTGTGTCAGGTGAGTTTTGTGGGAAAAAAAGCTGGACATAGTTTCGCGCGCTGGATCGTCTTACGCTAACTCGCACGATTTATCTGCAGGTACATCGCGACGCTCGAATCGTCGCGAAACGTTGCAATGCAAGGGAGGTTCTCGCAATCACTTTACGTAATTCGACGATAATAAAAAAAAGAAAGGTATCCGACAAAACGCGGAACGAGGTACTTTCTATGAAATCGACCCTCGGAGATCTCTCTTGTTGGATCAGAAATTAGAGAAGTCGCGAGAACGAATTTTCTATAAAAGAACCTAAAATCTCTCTTGTACTCTTCTTTCACTTGCTGGAAAAATTTGGAGAATTCTTCCAGAATATTTCACGAAACGTAATAATAGATATCAAAGATATTTTTATAGAATTACTGAATAGAGATAGCTACACGCTATCAGAGAATAAATATTTCAAAAGAATTTTATTTTCATTACGTACTAAAATACGAAGAGGTAGTTACATGCAATTTTAATCTTAATATTGAGTTTAGAAATAACATTGGCTACCTTTCATGTTTTCTTTAAATAATTAGATACAAAGAAGAATTTTGCAAAGGACGGGAACTAATCTTTTTCAACGATTTCCTTTAAAAGTTCCACTAGTCGTGACTATGTTGCTTCATTTTCTCAACTTCCGCTGAAAAATTTATCCCGCATTTCCTACGATACGTCCACACTCCCACAGTGTATACTCAATAAAGGGCTTGACGCCATAATGTGGTGTCGTCGCTGTTGTATCGACAATATGTTCCGGATCCTTAATAACGACAGCGAAGCGGTATTAAGAGGCATTACAAAGCAGCGGACACTTGAATGCGCGTCGAAGAGGGTTCGCACTCTTGAAAAGAGCATCTGAACACGAGGAACGCTGTTGGCCCCCTCCCCCTACCCTTGGACGTTATTATGAACGCCCCTTTTCTATCCCATGTTACCGTATCTTCGTTCTACTCTTGTCACCTCCGGCGACACCTTTCTGTTCCTCTTCAGCTGAGATATCCCTATTCGCAACGCTATTCGACCGAATGGTTCGTACACGTGTATGTAAATGTACATACACTTTTGATTCACTTATTCAATAATTGAAAGGATTTTTTAAGTTCTACAGAAGCAATGCGAAATTATAAATTAATTCTACAAGCAACTCTTCATTTTATTTATTTTGCAAATTATATTTATATCTTTTTTTTTTTAGATTTATATTTATTAGTAATCACCCAAGATCATCAAATTTATTTGCTATTAATTTTGATTGAAAATATATTTAAATAAGAAGTAAATATCTTTTAGTGTAGAACTCATATTGTAAATTAAAATTCGTCGTACATTTTATTGTTATTACAATTTATTGAGAAAATTTGTCGAGGAACGTAACATTTTATACTGCAAGCATTGAAATTTAATACTCTTTACTGAATTGAAACACATGAAATAAAAATGCAATGTTAATACGAGCGAATAAAGCTCTGAATTTACGTTTATGGCGGACAGAAAAAGGGGGGTGAGAAAAGTTTTGCAGGTTTCGCGTTACATCATTGTCATCCTGGAGCACCCCAATAGGCAGCCATTACATACATAGGTACTGAATGTGCGCGCCAACCCCACGAAAATCCCCCGTTTACGTGTCTGTGTCGTCATATTCTTTGTTAGAGGGTGGTTTTCAAACGATGAAATTGCTCCGGCCTTGCAATCGAGATTTATTAAATAAGAGTTACCACATTCTCTCTCAATCCTTTCAATGTATAAAAAAAGAAATATTTAATATAAAATGTATCAATCAGAATTCTGCAAGAAAATTTATGTATTTATTACATTTAATAACTACTTTTCATTATAATTATACAATTTACATATTACTATCATTTATTATTATTTTCTATTGTTAAAAAGAAAATGTCACCAAAAAAATTACAAAACATAAAATTTTTATCGTATCAAATTTCTATACTAGAGATATTTTATACATATATTTTACGTAATATGAAATTTTATAACTGTTCTATTAATGTCTTTAATTTTGTTAAATGTTATAATATAGGCAAAAGCTGAAGTGTGTGTTCCAGAATGATGCTTCGGCAAATTTTTCTAATCCGCGCATGGCAAATAATGCCGATATTAGTCGGCTAATTCTTTCACGCTACACGCATATGAAGATGACGTTTTCACGAAGACGAAGACGAAACGCTGCCTACGACGATTCTTCGAGCTGACCGTGCAGACTCGTCAAGGCCGCGTTGCCTTTTATCGGCTTATCAAGACGTTGGTTATACCGAGTTGCTCGTTCGTGCTGTGGGAACTAAAGAATCATCGCGTCATACATCTAGGAGATGTATTTATAGCGTCTCCAGGAAGGATCTCCTCCACGTGCGAAGTTGATTATAGCGCACTGAGAGTGCAAGCCACACATCGACGTTTTCCCGTCGACAAGTTGTGCAATAAAGTAGAAAAAAATTATATTTTTAAACTATTGCATAAACTAAATGATAATAAATTAGTAGTTTGTTTAAATTATTATAATGAAGAAAATTGAAAAGAAGGAAAAAAGGGAAAAAGAAAGGAACGAGAAAGAAAAGGGGGGGGAGAGGGAAAGAGAGAGAGAAAGGGAGAGAGGGAGATTGATTGATTGATTGATCTTTATTAGCTCCAATAGCTGCATTGTGTATACAATCATATAACATACAATCTAACATAATACCGAATTATTCGAACTTACACTCACATTGCACTATCCCTCTTTACTTCTAATATATGGCACTAGCACTATCGTAAGGCTTTTTAATCTTTTTTCCTTTCTTATTTCATTTGGTAAATTATTGTACATTTTAAATGTACATCACATAACAATATTCTCTGTCCTCTTTAGTTTTACATCTATTAATATGTATATTACCCTTTAATCTTGTTTGTACTCCTTTCTCCTTTCTTACTTGCTCTATCTTATTTTTTTAAATAACTCGGGCAGTTTCCATTACTCATTTTACGCATCAAATAAAATACAACATTGCATTCAATTTTTTTCCTTAATTAACATAAATTGCAGTGTCAACCGTGTCACAATTCTTCCATGTCTTCAATTCTTGTCCTGTAATTGCACCTTAATATAATTCTCATTCCTTTATTTTATAATTTTTGTCAATACTGCATTATAATCACTTAAACTCAGTAATATAGACGAACAATATTCGAATAACGGAACAGTTATCGCTTTATATACAATGCATGTATGATGTTAAATTCATACTATAATTCAGCAAAATGCCTCAATTTCGATCCTATTTTTTTTCCCTATATATAATTAACATGTGCTGCAAAATTCAGATTTCTATCTCTAATGACACCTAAGTATTTAATTTCACTAACCACTTCTAACTATGTTTTCTAGTTTTACTTTCATATTGCTTTCCGTTCCTTTTTTTTTCCTAATACCTCTAACTAGTATTACTTGGATTTTATTAACATTTAATTAGCAGTCTATTATTTTTCTCAATTTTTTGTATCTGCATATTAAGATTATATATTTATTTCTTGGCTTGAATAGCCTATTGCACATATTATTGCACCATTTGCGAAAAATCTAATTTCATAATTGCCACAAATGTAAGAGAGAGAGAGAGAGAGAGAGAGAGAGAGAGAGAGAGAGAGAGAATTTGTAAATCTATTTTTTCTAAAGTTAATTTTTTTATAGAAAATAATGGTTGTATAAAAGTGGTATAAAATTCTGCAAATTTTATTTATGAAAAATATAAAATTTATAGAACATTATTGTTAAATTTTTATCAAATAAATATCATCTAAAAACATAACTTCTGCTTATTTATAAAAAGATTGAATTAACATTTTGTGTTAATTTATTGATCTTCCGTGTCAATACGTAGATATATTAATCAATCAACATTATATTCAAAGACATTTATAGTCTATTAAAATAACACTCTTGACAAAAATAAATACAAAGTCAAATATTAAAGTAAAAATAAAGTCAAATTGTTGTGTAATATAAACTAAAATAATATTTATTTAATCATTAATATTTCTTAACGCGTGTGTACCCAAAGCCTATCTATTAAAACTATAAAACTGTCAAAATATACACTCAATCTATCAACTTCTTTACAAGAATTCTCTTTAGGTAACCCCATTATTGTGTTTACCCAAATAAATTTTCTGGGTCTGCCGTACCGGCAGAATAGACATGCTTTTTGCTTGTCTGCTCAACAACCTGTGACATAGTCTGCGATAAAAATATAGGACTTATCTCTGCAATTGTTATACATCATGATTAAATAATGTAATGTATAACTAGTTGTATCATAAAATTGTCAAATTAAATTAATTTAGATTATATATATCGTAATACTTTTCTTACCTAAAAATCATCAAATTAACGATCACAGTTGCGCACAGTTAATTTAATTATTTTAAAAGTATCTAAAAATAAAATATTAAAAAATATATTTTGTTAGTTAAAGTAGTAGGAAAAGGACGAATCGTCTATGTGGTCTAAATGACATCGCGCTCGACACTTCGAGCTAACGAGTTCGAAGGACGAAAGGCGGCGGTGGTGGGCGATTCGTTGCAACCACGGTCGTTTATTAACTCAACCCCCTGCGGTGAGATATCACGCGCGACATAACTTACGCTTGGACAGGGTTGCAAACTATACTATACATACAGAGCAGGGATTACCGTACATAACGACGCTAAGGTTATGGTGTTACACGCGGATGGTGGAGCGGCACTGGTGTCCAGTGACTCCCATGTCGGCTTGTTATCCGGACCGCCCCGTCGTTATCTGCAATTACCCCAAAACAGCCCCTAGTTTATAAATTATAGGCCGTCTCCGTACCCCGTCGCCGCACACTGTGCCTCCCCCTTCCTGCCCCTTTAGCTCTTCTGCCGTTCTCCGCTCTTCGTGCGCGAACCATCCCTATCGGATCCAGCGGATACATCTGTCATCAAACGCGGCCAATTACGTTCAATTATCCCGGTCACCGCCGTCGTGTTATCGCCGCGAGCGTGTATCATCCGCATCAATGCGTAAAGAATAATATTTCTGGCCAATTAAACGAAATTATGCCATGATAATTGCTAATTAGATACGCGTCAGCCAATTACAAACGCGAGTGAGTCGCAAATATCAGTATCAACTTCTTTTCTGCGGTTTCTTTCTTCTTACTTTTCGCCGGTAATGTTCGTTACTATTATTATTTATAAATTGTACAAAAAAATGTAATATACTTTTTGTACTGTCTGGTCGCATTTTCTCGAGTTTTTTTCAGGCACGTTTGATTAGATATCAAATTGGCGGAATAATCGCGCGTCACGCACAGCTATAATCCGTGCTACAAGTAGTAATCCTTATAGAGAGGAGCAGCGATTTCTCTCGGTCGCAAGAATCCATAGGCGTTAAAGGTCCTGGATGCGCTCGCAGGCGACAATACGATCATCTTGTCGCGCGCTATTGTTGCAGAGACATTTCAATGGACATTGCAACAATGAGCCGTTGACAACGGTGCGTCGCATTGCGCAAAGGGAGCCGTGCGAGGACTCCCCATGGCTAGCATAAGCCTGCTTGACTGTACTTTTCACGCCCTTCCACGACACAAGATTGTTATATCTCCGACCCTTCGCTCGGCGAACACCAAATAGACATCTGCTTTCAAAAGGCGTAATGCTCATGTATATAAAATAAAACGCAATTACATGAAGTGTAACATAAATATTTTGCTTTTCCAACATTATTAAAAATATGTCTTTTTTTTAAAGATCTCATCAATAACCATTTTCATAAATACTACAGAATTATTCGAAATAAACGTAAGAAGTAATTGATCATTATTTAAAACATAATATTATTTTCAAATAATTGATTATTATACTTTTCTGATTTCTCCAAAAATGCAAAAATAATGTGTTATTTTTCTCAAACTGCGGGAAAGTCATAGTTGATAAAATTTTAATGTAAATCATTGTGGATGTGATGTGCACATACAATGCACGATTGAGTGAACTTGTATAACAGCCTTTATTTTATCAATATGATACAATTTTAATAGACTTATGATACACTATGATACGTGAAACCGGAATCCATCTCCCTGTTCTCGCGATTTTCGCGGTAATGCATTATAATAATTGTTACAAGATTTAACTACTGCTATAGGTCAAGCGATATGATTCATAATTTGACGTCATTCCACCGTAAAAACGTTGCGATTCAGCAATTTAAGTCACTACGCATTGCTCTCATTTCCTATTGTTTCACAAAAAAGAGAAATGCGAAAAACGTTAAGAGATCTTCCGAATGTTCTGTTTATTAATTTATATTACATGTGAGACATAAGCCGCTAAATCGCGCCGCTATAACTTCCTTAATCTACTATTTGTTAATATCTATGGTATAAGATTGACTGTAGCACAAAAATACATTTTTATAATTATAGCTAGACCTTGCTCGTGTTATAGTATCACGATACCGCGAGCACGCATGATGTCCATTCGATCTTTCCAATTTTTTTTGGTTCAGAGACTAGTTTTTGGTTTATTTATTTTGTAATTATAAGAAGAGATGATAGAAAAAATTCCAGAAAATGTAATAAACTTAATTGTGTAGCATATTTTTTATACGACAGGCAACGTGTTTTGCTTCAAAAGCGAATTTACCTAGTCTAGATTTACCATATATATTGCTTTTAATTTAAAAAAATGCATGTTTATTCGCATTTACTGCAAAGTACTTATTGAAGAATAGATTAAAGATCGCCTATTGACATTTTAATCTTTTTTTAAATCCTGTAAATCGTCACGATACTTGCACAATCAATGCTGGCGGCCACGAATCGACGATTGACAAATCTTGGAAATACAACATACGATATTCGTAATATTTTTACATACGAAGTAACTTTAATATGCATTTGGAAGAC
>NW_017305885.1:254459-262520 GCF_001594115.1 Trachymyrmex septentrionalis
GCATACATCTTACACTTAGGTACGTTTAATTCGCTAATAATTATATTATTTATCGCGCGCCGTCGCCAGCGATCAGCTATTTTCAACGTATAAATTAACTGTCCTTTTTATCATCTTCCATATATATCGCATAAGTGATAAAACTTCATAATATAATAACGACGTTATATCGTAATTTAAATAAATATATAAAGTTACAGTAGTTTTGAATTTTATATATACGCCAGGATATCACCGAAATAAATTATCCGTAGATTTCTAAGATTACACGTTTACGAAACTTTACAAATTGTTAGAAAAAATTTACTGTAAAATATGGAATACTGGAATAAGAAAACTTCTGTGAGAAGAGATCAAAACAAGATTTTGTGTATGAATAAGAATAAATTTTTTAATTGTTTTCGTATAAAGTAAACGTTTCACTCATAATACATAATCATAGCTTCAAGGTTCATATATTTACATATGCAACATATTGTATGAATTAGTGCGCACACGCATCGATAAAATTGTAAATCAAATAGAAATATTTTCATGGCGTATTTTCGTATTCATTCTTATTACAAAGTTTATTATTACATTTCTTAAATTGACATATTCATATAAATATTCCGAAGAAGATTTGATAAACATATACAGCGAGTATATGTATACATATGTATATAGAATCGGGAAAGTTACTTTTAAAATATAACTCGTTATAGTTACTGTTTATATTTGTAAAATGTGTTATATTTGTAAAATGTTACATTTGTAAAATGACTTTTTTATAAAGTGGTATCCAATTAGGTATGTCACTAATTAACTAGTTCAACATAAGATCTACAGTAATTATAGTTAATTAATTGCAACTTGGTCGAACATAACATTCCTTTTTTTTTTAAATTTGTTTATGTACGTTCCATTGTGTGATATATTGTGTTAATTTATAAATATACAAAATAATGATTATATTTGTTATCCAATTAAATCGTTACCCAACGAATGTAGGTGCATTTTATTATCACTGTTACTAAAAAAAAATATAAAAGAATTGTTGTTATTAAAAAAAGTAATTATAACGGTAACGGTGTTACTTCCCAACTTTGTGTATATTATATACATACATATATATACAATTTCTTACTTTGTATTATGTAAAAAGTCAAGCGAGTAATATTTATAATCAACTTGCAAACTAGTTTGGATGACAATCCATCTTCATTTAAGACGTAAACAGCAACAAAAAAATAATAAATTAATTATATTTTATATTTACATATTGAATATCTTATTGTTAGACTTAAACTCGCACATTGGTAATTTACGAGACTACGTTATAGAGAGTAAAACATAATTAAATAGAGTATAATTAGTGTAAAAAATGGGAAAGAATCTGTAAATTATGGACTGCTATGTACAAGATAATTAAGGCGTCACATTGAAGTGTATTAACATTTTTAATACACTCTCATTAATGGTAATCTAGGTATACCCGCTATCTAACAACGTTAGCTGCCGAAAAGGACCACCTTACATCTCCGAGATATCGAAGTCTTATTTCAATTTCTTTATATAAATTAATCCAAGTTAATATTATTATTTTTCTATACTATATTTGTTATTACTATATGTATATAGTTACTATTATATACCTATAATAATATTCGCAAAGAATAAAGATACATTATACTGTAAGAGTTACGCCGAGAGAAACAATTTAATTATCTTAATTGTATGTTGTAAGTATTTCGCAGAACATTAAAATATATGTTTATTGGTATTCTAAAAAATTATAAAAAATTTGAATTACTTGTAATCAATAAAATTATTGTAATAATAAAATATGTACGTAACTGACAAAATTTTTAAGTATTTTTTCCAGTGCTCATGCAAATATGATGATCAATATCTACAAGTTGGAAAATCTAATTGATACAACCATCCGAGTTCGCGATTGTGAATGTCATTTCTTTAAATCTCAAAAACATGGTGTTGACATTCGATGCGATTGATATGTTGCGCATATAGTAGCAATGAAATTCCATTATCATCTTGTTTTTTTACGGTTTTGACACTTTTATAATACTTACCGTATGAATCGGTAATATCTAATTTCATATGTGTATATTATGCATTAATATGCGACTGTTTCAATTATAAAATCGGTAAATGTTGTGAACGTTATAAACATCAAGACATTTTTCTAATTATAAAGATGAATAATCTATAAGAAAATGTAAAACAAAGATTTTCTTCAAAAATTAATTTTTAAATATAATTACTTAATTAATTAGTTAATTAATTAATAATTTAATAATTTAATTAATTAATAACAATTTTTTTAATAACAATAAAAACCTCAATGCTAATTAATAAAAAATAATATTATTTTTATAGTATATAATAATATTATTTTTATAGCAACTGTTGTATTGCAACTGTTATAGTATAGTGCAACTGTTATTTTTTTAAGTTATCAAAAAGTAGTTTAAAATATTCTTTAATGTTTATAATAGGATATCCTGGATATGGATGTATTCGGATACATCTATCTAAAAGGTTTCTCGCGCGATTCCTGTTTCACGGAGCCAGCTCTGAGCTGGACTCCAATTTAATTATTAATGAACTCATTAGATATTTTCAAAGACAATCGCTGATTCCGTGATAATTACAAGAAACATTGATATGTTCAAGTCTACAAATAAAAAAGAAATATCCGAAAGATAAAATTTCGGAAAAGAACAAATCTTTTTCCGAATGACTAGCGTGTGTTGGGAAAAACTACGTGTCGCTCGCGAACGGCGTCGATTTTTGGCGATACGTGTTTTTTTGGCATCGGTGTGACAGTGGGATCCCCGGATATTACTTATTCCATCGTGTCGTATTTAACCTTCTTCACCTTGAAGTATCGGTAGGCCGCGTAGCCGGTGATCGTCAGGAGAACCGCAGCAGCCAAAGTGGAGCCGACTGCAACTGGCGCAGTCTCATCTCTATTAGCCCGCGCGCTCAGGGAGGTGCACGAAAACTCGACAGCAAACTCGTTGTTTTTGAACTTGAATGGTTGCAGCTTCATGTTTCTGAAATGTTCCATTTTTATAACAATATTGATGAAGATAGTATTTTTCTATAAGTTCTGAGAATATATCAAATTAAGAAAAGATTAATAGCGGAGCTAAGAGCTCATGCAAAAGCTTCAATAGTGTTGATGCTTCTTAATCCTTTTCATTTGGTTTATTTATTGTTTCCATTAGCCTAAATTTCTGAATATTTGATTTTATCTTGTCACATCGCAATTATCGATTATTTTTTTATCTTTGACACGCATAGATACATCATCACGGCGCATCTCATTGTTAGTCTTTGTCAATCTTCTTTGCATATAATTGTTAATTGTGTAAAATAAATAAATTTTTTTGTTAATGTTCACTAATTAATTATCGATTCCCGTTGATAGTTTGTTTGCCAAGTGACCACTACTTCTTTTATTGCTCTTGTTTATCTATATTAGACGTCAACATCTATATCAAATAGCTTTTTTTTATGTAATTAAATGGTTTAATTTTGTGACTCGAAGAATCTCATATTCTACTATAAACTTGCAACATGAGATATTAAATCCTGCTGTCAGTTAATATTAAGTTCGTATCATTATCTAAATTTGCATTAAAAACAGCCAAAAACCGTAGTCGAAACGTCTGTAATATATATTATTTAATGAATTTTAATGTAATAAATATTTATAATTGTGCATTGACTTTTGTCTGGGTTCTTATCGACTATTAATTTGTTTTTAATATCTAAAAAATTCTTTTTTTATAACAATATTATTATACAAATTACTTACAAGAATGAAAATTTGTTTAATACACAATAATATATTATTTATTAGCAGCACATAATATTAACCTGGGAGGAAATGTTCTATATTTAGACAAAATAGCTAATCGATTTTGGTAAATGTTATGATAAGAAGATTACTTTTGATATTGATTTGACTTTCATATCGATTTACGTTTAGTTTCAACACTTACAGAAATTTAATATTGATCAATTTAATATCCAAGCCAATATATATTACTGAAAAGTAGTAATTAATTACTTATTTGAGATACTAAAGGAACTGAATGATAGAGAGTACTTTTAATACTTAAAATAAGTAATTAATTATTGTCTTTCAGTATTAGATTTTTGTAAAGGAAATATGAGATAAAATTAAATTTACTAAATTAAAATTTTGTGTCTGATTTACTGTATAAACTTAAAATACCATTTTTGTCTGTAAGATTACTTCAATAATACTTTAGAGTTACCTCAAAAGTACGCTGGCATGATTTTTGCCATCGGTGAGCGGAATCTCGGTTTCTTCGGAACAAGCATACGATTTTCCAACTGGTGTAGGAAATAGCATGGAGCTGTGTTTCTGGCCAGTACTTAATCGAATAGTCTTATCTAAAATATTAATAAAATAGTAAATTTAATATTTATAATTAACAATATATTACTCAATTCTTCTCGCAAATATATGTCAAATATAATACATCCTTAATAATTTTTAATTTATAATCTTTTTTATGATAAAAGCAGTTTTTTACGATAAAAGCAATAATTTGTTCAAAGTAATAATATATTTTCAATCTATTCAATAATGTAATATATTCAAATTAAAAAATAAAAACAATAGAGCTACGAGCTAGACATTTAGTGCTAAACTAATATAAACAATACATACAATTTTAAATACAGACCAATCCCTATTTGAATCATTCTCAATGTTAAATAATTTATAAAATTTCAATGGTATTTCTATTATAAAATTGAACAGCGTAAAATGTAAAAATAATATTAATTAGAAAAAGACAATACTTGCACATTATATTATAATTAATCCATACTTATCATCCTTAAAAATAAATGGAACTAATTGTTTATTGTTATATCGATTCGCGAGTTGAGCAAATGGTCAATACTTAAAATGTGGCAAAGTCGAGTGTACACTTTTGATTTGAAATAAAAAGGATTACAAATTAGTAATAAAATAAACTGGAAAGTGTTTATGTTCTATTCTGCACAGTTGAGTCAAATTATTTTTTAGAAAATAGGAGCGATGTATATTTTTTTTATATACAAAAAATTAAATATTGAGAATGACCCAACAGAGGTAGAAATGTTTGTATTTGATATTATATCTATTGTTTATATTAATTTAGCATTAAACATCTAACTCAGCTCGTATCCTTATTGTTTTAGCTTTTAATTTAAGTTATTTAAGCCTTTTTGTTATTAATTGTAATATATTCAATACAAATTTTCAATAAAAAACAATTTGAATTCAGTTATTAAAAATAAGTTATTAAAAATAAAACGTACACGATTTCATATTATTGCATTTTATAAAACATTCACATGAAATAGTAAGACTATGAAAAAACCAATAATTTGACTGCACTTACTTGGCTGAACAATGTGTTCGAAGTGTTTGTCACTGGAGTTATAGGTCAGTTCGATTTTCTCGACGTACCAACGTTCACCACCGGGTGTCTGGAAAGTAAAATCATTTGTTTTGTTCAATATAGCGAGAAAATTTTCCGAAATCGATTCTTTTAGTTTATACAAAAATATTAAGATTACTAGAAGATCAAAGACAATATAACATGACACATTCCTAAATATTTTGCTATATAAGTAACATTTTATATTATTCGATATCTTTTTCTCAGAAAAAGAAAGAGAAAGAGAAAGAGAAAAAAGGAGGGAGAAAGATAGAAAGAGATGGATGTAACTTTTAATAAATTTCGACTATTTTTATCCCGCATGTTACTCGAATCGAAGCATAATTTGAGGTAGAATATCGTGATAGCTTTTAGCACGCAATCAATGATATGAAAGTGGAAATGAAATGAACTATATCTTGATGAAAGGGTCACTTATCGATTTTCGCAAAAAGCAGCTGCATTGTGTCTGGTAATCCCCTTAATTTATCCCTTGTATAATTGTTCGTTGACCCAAAAAATTATCTTTCAACACAGATGTGAAAAGAAATATGATATTATATATAAAAGATTACCTTAGCAAAGCTCCAAGATAGTACAAAATCTTTCCATTTTAATGACATTGTCACCGTGTTTTCATTATCGCAATTTCCAGTCACAGTTGCATCGTCAGGTACGTAGATATCCGCTTCCTGGAAATAAATATCAATTATATAATTACCTATATTCTTGTTCTCAATAATCAAACATTTCCTTCTTCTTTTGAAATTTAATTTATATATAATTCTTACTTGATCTTCACCGAGTTTTGTCCGATACTTGACAGTAATAAGCGCATCTACTTGAAGAAGAATGCAAGCTTGTCCATTGCTTCCATCCAACCGATACAAGGGTTGCTCCGTGGAAGACGGTTTGTGCGTGGTTGACGTAGTTGAGGGCACAATCGTGGTTGTTTTAAGTTCGGAATTAACTATTGGCTTTAAAAAAAGATTACGATATATAATAGAATTAAAAAGAGAATATTATTTGTTTATAAAACGAAACAATAAAATTATCTATATTGACTCATAAAAAACTATCAATGAAAATTGTTTCATAGAATTTTTATTATCTAAAAAATTTCTTCTCTTCCTCTCTCTCTTTTGCTGTCAATAAAATTTTCATTAGTTGTTCTATTCTAGAAAGATACTTCCGCTTAAAAGTTTATGACCTTCTGTAGAGAAGGTCATTTGTTATTGTAACATAAATGTGACAAGTTTTGCAATAACAATTTTTTGTTATAATAATAACTTTATAAGTGATTAATTAATAATATAAGAGCATATAATATAAGTCAACATTACAACATATATACATTTGCGACTATAAAGCATAAGAAAAACATAAAACAACATCAAAGTCGACGCGGGTGGCAATAGTAAAAGTTTCCACTAGAATGCCACCGAAGTCTTTGCACGATGACGTCACATAATATCATCGAAATGTCAAGAGGTACAGTAAAAGCAGCACACATCGGACGTTATAAAAGCTTAACATCAAAGAGGTTAACAAATCCATTGTAAATCTATTGAGTTAAACGCAAGTTTGTGTAAAAATTTAGAAAAAATATAAAATTTAATAAAGGTCTAAAATTTATAAAGTTTCTACCCCTTGCCAAGGAATTTTTAAAACTTAACAATCTTTTATTTTTCTGATGTTAAAAATTAATAGATTTTTTTAACTCGTAATTAATCATCGTTAAATTAAATTAAACACATTGTACCGATTTAATTTTTTAAGTTTGGATATTTTATAATCCCGTTAATAAAAAATTATAATTTTTTTGTAATAACGGAAAAATTAATTTAAGAATAAGAAATGTCAGAACTTTATGTCACAATTTTATAGATGGCTTAAGTTTTAACTTTGTATAAAAAGATTAATATGAAAACAATCTGAATACACACACAAATAAACGATCACATATTAAAAATTTCCGTTATCTAATTATGTCAAACTCTTATAAATACACACTTATATTAGCAATATCATAATAATAATCTTACCCAACTATTTTTCATTTTTTAATTCTTTGATCTTTGAATTCAAAGAGCTAATTTTTTCACCTACAAGAATATTTTATTGAGTAAAAACAATTTTTTAATTCCGCTATTAAATATTTTTTAAATGAATATGTGTAAAGTTTAGCAATGTAAATATAAAATATTTTATATAAATATCTTTGTATCTTTAAAAACAAATATTCCTTAATCCTTTACTCTTATTTTAACCGTCACATTACGAAATATTGCGACGGTAAAATCTTCGTTTAGAGGTCGTAACATTTCTAGTGGCATTTACAGCCGGAAGTTATATGATTATCATGCAACAGCGATGAAATGTAAATTGTACATACAGCGCATATTGTTTAATGAAATATTTGCAAGCAGCAACAGGCTACGTTCAGCAAAATTGATAAACAGGTTGATATGAGAGATTAGATCGAGATGATTCCATTTCCTTCTAACATTTTATGACTGAAGCAAATATAGTTAATCTGTGTGTGTGCGTGTGCGTGTGCGTGCGTGTGTGTGTGTGTGTGTGTGTGTGT
>NW_017305885.1:262620-263808 GCF_001594115.1 Trachymyrmex septentrionalis
ATAACATTTTATGACTGAAGCAAATATAGTTAATCTCTGTGTGTGTGTGTGTGTGTGTGTGTGTGTGTGTGTGTGTGTGTAGTAATGATTTATAAAGATTAATACAGAAAATTGTAAATATCCTGTCTCTAAAGTCACATTAAAACAATATTTTGTTTGCGAAAGATTAGCCTAGACGTTATCACAATATGTAGAAAATTAGCCTTCTCTTATATTCTCATTTAATACGATCTCTTCGTGTTTGAATTTTATTTTTACCATTTGCCTTTTTGCATATACATACGTATAAGTTACAATTAGCGTCAAGTGTGAACATTAAAACACAAGAGTAGATTAAGGGGCAGCGAAATAAGGTCAAGGTTTAGCCAAGAGCTATGTATATGAAAGTTTTGATAAGATTGCTTTATGTATAATAGTACTATAACGCTCCTTTATGAATTCCACGCATTATCATACACGTTATAACGATGGTATAAAACCGCCATTGTGGCTGCATAATAAGGTCAGCCTTAAAAAAGCACAGATCCTTGGGCGTGTTCGGGTTCCCATCCGGGTACTCCCCGATTGTCATCCCTGTTTAATGTCCGATAAACAACAAGGTTGGAGTAAAACCTGGGTTGTATTCGGGGTGGGAATCCGAACACAGCCCTTATTGCAGAGGTTTTTCAAATTTTTTTCTGAAAATGAGAATGCACATAATTGCGCAGTATCATATAATCAAATAATAATGCCAGACGCTATCTTTCTTAGGGAGCGTTAATTATCGGATTTGAGCCTT
This sequence comes from Trachymyrmex septentrionalis, assembly GCF_001594115.1. Taxonomy (NCBI): domain Eukaryota; kingdom Metazoa; phylum Arthropoda; class Insecta; order Hymenoptera; family Formicidae; genus Trachymyrmex; species Trachymyrmex septentrionalis. The sequence goes on from NW_017305885.1 coordinate 263,399, forward strand.
AGGTTAAGTAAGCGACCGTAATAAGCGGTAATACGATTACGCGCAGATTTAGTAATGCAGCTTGCGTATATAGGAGCGGTCGCCGCCCACTACTGTAAGGACATTAGCATGTATATGTATATGCACGGATATACACGATCCAATGTGGCACTTTTTTCCCTTCGGCGGCACATTTCCACGAATCCATTTAAATGATTACTCCTGAATATAGGTATATAAATCGCTGTATCTTTAAAAATGCCGTATTGGTCACTGAAAAGAGTACTGTGTATATACATATATATATATATATATGTAAATACACATATATCATATAAAATTATATAAAATTATTATAACTAAATTTTTGTCAAGTTTTATGCATTATAAACGGCCATTTGAGACTCTTTTTTAATTTTTAAAAATTATAA
>NW_017305885.1:263908-265412 GCF_001594115.1 Trachymyrmex septentrionalis
TCTCAAATGGCCGTTTATAATGCATAAAATTTGACAAAAATTTAGTTATAATTTTATGTGAAAAAAAACAGAGAGAGGGGGGGGAGAGAGAAAGAGAAACAGAGAGAAAGAGGGGGGAGGGGGAGAGAGGAGAGGGGGAGAGAAAGAAAGAGAGAGAGAGAGAGAGAGAGAAATTATTATATCGATAAAGAATAGAGACATTAAATAAATTTGTTTACCAAGGGTAACCTCGTTCTCGGAGTAGGGTAGTCCACGTAGACTTTCGGCATTCTGCGTGTAGTATAACGTTGTTCGTCCACTTGTCGCGGTATCGGCGAAGGAACAGGGATACTAAACGCTATGCCTGAGACACACCCTGTCGAAAATGATTTCAATAAAATAATTATGTCTCAATACATCGCACCATACATATAGTAGTTTTGCAAAATTTAAAATAAATTAGAAAGATTCGTAAAACGCGGGCTATCAAAAATTTATTATCTAATTTACAACATTTGTGTTTCTCGCTATTTTTATATTAAATATTTAATGAAGAATGTAACTTTCAATTCTTGTTTCAAAAAGTTCCCTCGTGTTGCCTAATAATTTCTCCAATTAAATACAGAAATTAGGGTTAAGAAAGAAGGATAAGAAAACACGAGCAAAATTTGAAAGTATACCGAAAAATCGAATGAAATCATTTCTATCAAATGTTCGATTAACCTAATCAAAAAAAATTTTATTTTTCTGAATATTTAGGAAAGCATTGTCAAACATGATAATTTAATAATATTAGCATTTGGTAATAATTATTAAATATTTAAAACAGTGAAAATGTTTCTTGTTATGTTAACCGAACGTTTGATTAAAATTATTTTACTCAATATTTGATAGCTATTATCAGATCTTTTTTTAGTAATGTATCTTAAAATATAAAAATATATTTACGCGTGTTTAGATTATAAATTATATTTATATCTTTGATCATAAGAAAGAAGCACTAACTTATCTTATAATTGTTAACATTTACATGTCATAACATTTTGTTAAAATGACATTTGTCACGTCAAAACGCAATTATTTTTCTTCCTTCAACATTCACATACTCAAATCAATAATATCTACAGTATTAGAGTCACGTAATTACATAATTAAAATAATTAAAATACTAAGAAAGTAATATTTCGAAAATTATATACATACAATTATAAATTCTATTGGAATTAAAGCACACACATTAAAAGTTAACTAATATTAATTATTTTTTTCATGATAGATAACGTAGATGTAGAAAATAATTTTAATGAGTTTTTCCATATATCCAGTTCTTGACGTTTAATACTTTTTATGAGCCTTTGACATGTCATGTGGAACGAGAAACAATTCTGCGCATATCTCTTATCGTTTCGTATATATTTTTAGCTTATTCTACTCTTCTCTTCATGTACTTAACCACCTACACCTGAGTAACCACGAAAAAACTCGCTCACGTAATCGTGGTAGGACTTTTTTTCATTCGAATGGT
>NW_017305885.1:265512-287957 GCF_001594115.1 Trachymyrmex septentrionalis
AACACCTGAGTAACCACGAGAAAACTCGCTCACGTAATCGTGGTAGGACTTTTTTTCATTCGAATGGTAATGTCTTCAATGCACCTAAGACTCAAATGGCGTGATTCGGCAATTATACTTGGTGCATCCTGTCGTGATCACGACAGGTACGACTTCTCTTCTTACTTAATATTAGATAATTAATAGCGGAAACACGTATCAATGCACTCCCTTCCTGACCAGAAAGAGTTCACGACTTTTTCTCTTTGAGAAAACTCACACAATAGAAAAATCGCCCTGCAGTGTTCGCCCCGACGTGCCATTACGCTATCGCCGCTGATTCTACTTCTTGATACACTTCCCGATGAAATTAAACGAAAGGAGGAAGAATATAATTGTTATACGGAAATATATGTATAAAATCGCGCCCGATACGTATACCGGGACGGTTGCTCGGTGGCGACGTTCGCGAGGCTTGTGAAGAGAAGCGAGAGAAAGCTCAGGACCGTGGATGGATCGATAGCTTTCAGCATGCGCTACTACGCTGCTGCCGTTCTGCACAACGCGATGGAAAAAGCACTACTCCGACCACCGGTGCCACCACCGCCGTTTCCCCGCCGATGACGTCGTCGTCGTCGTCGGCGTCGGCGTCGGCATCGGCGTCAGCATCGACGTCGGCGTTAGCATCAGCCGTCTCGTTGTCAGAGACTGTTCATTCATATTAGGAGTGCATCGAATCTATGTGCAACCCAAGGAACACGCCAAGTCAAGAGAAATTCAAAATAATTTTATTTTTACATCATAATCAAATCAATATAATAATTTTTTTTTAATTATAAAATTTAACTGTTTATTGACGATTAAGAATCAAGATGAAGTCATTTTGATGTTTATTGACTCCTTGGGAAGGTCTCTTGGGAATTTTTGCAAGCATAGATGTAAAAATAATATTGAGACAAAAACTTAATGTTTTTCGTCGAAAATCCTGAAATTCTTAAATTTGTTAGTCTGCGCTTTTTGGTTTGGCAGAAAATTCGAGAAAATTGTTTTATTTTAGTTTCTTTCGCTCCTTTCGTCAGTAGGAACTAAAATCTTTATTGTAATTTTTTTCTCTCTTTGGCATACACCGAGAAATAATTTTGCTTGAAGAAATAAATTTACAAAGAGAATTTATAATATTTGCTTCACAGTCCAATAAGTTTCATATTTACGTGCGCTCGTTATTAATGACAGAGATCTGAAATGTGTATCTTTTTAGGGAAAAATAAGATTATAAAAAATTAAATTATAATAATAGAGGAAAGTTTAAATTTTTTACTCCCATAAATTCCCCTGTTGGAAGAAAGATAAAATCTTGTGTCCCGTGTACAATCTATTTCAAAACTTTTCTAATCATAAACGCACCGGGTGTTACGTAATAGCTCGTGTGCAAGCTCCGACAGAAACTTCCGCTACTTTTTCATCCTCGCTGCAGACGAGGACGTAATGGGACACAGGCGCGATGTAGTAATACAACTGGGTCTTGCTACAGACAAATACACGCGGCATTTTGGAGGTCGTATTTCGGTGACCTGACGTGGGCGGTTCGCTATTCGAAAGTTCGAAATCCTGTCAAACTTTCAATCTCTTTTCGAATTAGAAAAACGTGCGGCTTCCACAGAACATCTTAAAGATTCCATTATTACGACTTACGAAAATTACGTGCAGCGTAATGTAAATGCATAATGAATTGTATCTGTAATCTTGCATATTTATATTGTATCCTCTCTAAATTCTTTGGAGTGGAATATCATTCTAAAGAGTGAAAATTTATTCTTGAAAAAGAGTAGCTCAATTTTTGAAGTAAGATTTCACTCTACAGAGTGAGATCTACAGTGTGAGATTCACTTTAAAAGTTGTAGAAAATCTATATTATTTTTCAAACAAAAAGCTGATATTATATTTGTTGCCATTTAAAGTTATTTGACGTTTTTATCGTCGAGTTGCGTATTTTCATGCATTTTTTCTTAAATTTTTGAAAATGTTCAATTTACCACGATATTTAAAACAATTATTTTCGCATGTAATGAAAAAGAATAAAATCAGGTGACATTTTTACAAAGAATCGTTCATGTGCAACCTGAACTTTTATTCTTTTTCATTGAGTTACAGTTTTACAAATTAAATTAAATTTTGCTTTAAAACATGTTATTTTAAACTAACTTGAATATACATATATTATATTATGTATATTATGTAACAGCATTACAGGTAATTTAAAAAGTATATAATACAGTATATACAGTACATGTATGCGAAAGAAAAATTTTTTTAAATATGTAGTAAATTAGACATTTTTAATAATTTGAGGAAAAATGCACAAAATCTGTAAACTACGTTTTTACATGTGGTCCTTACAATTGTAAACTTAATTTCAAAGTGCTTAAAGTAAGTTAGTTCTCACAGAAACCTTTCGTCTATTTCTCGTGGAAAATTTCTCTTGGGATTTATCTTGGGATTTTGCTCAAGCAAGTACAGCCGGTTTGGTGCAGTATAAGGCATAGAACTATGGCATTTACGTGACTGCTAAGAACATTTTGATAGATATGCCGAATGGAACAGGTTAATATCTCTAGGTTAAAGACACATTTTCTTATAAATCTACAAACGCCCACGAATATACATACATGAACACCCACGCGAATCACAACTCATTCCGTTTGTTTGATTAATAATTGTAATGAAGTTGTCTATATCGCATCTATATAGTGTGAAATCAACGTATAATTGCACTGTAATTTTATGTAATGTAATATTACATTTACAATGGTGGTCTACTTTTTTCGACAAATGTTGTTGGTAAATGAAGTCGATGCAACGCAGTGACGCTTAATTATTACGTTCATTACACTGATATTGATTTCTTATCGTAAATAACTAGTGATCGTCTATTTATTTTGTGACGATTCTTTACCTTTTATATGTGGAAGTGAGTGAGAGTGAACTTCCTTTCACTTTTTTCTTATTAATCTTTGAAAATGTTGTGAACGTAAAAATAATATATAAACATATATGGAAAAAAAAGAAAAAATTTCATGATTGTGTTTCGAGATTGAAAAAGATTTCGGAGGATAGCTTATAGAATTAGATATATATATATATATATATAAATTTACACAGAAATATTTAAGTACTATAAGATCCGCTTTGACCGAAAATAGGATTTCTCTTATTTAATTAGATTTATTTTTATCAATTACAATTTTAAATTATAATTTGATATTCTTAATTTCATATTTCTATATATTCACATTAGTCTTCCGGAGCTTTGAAAAATTTTAACGCCCACGGCAACTCGATGGTATTCTTAATAGCCCAAATCTCCAAGGGACGTTCCAAAGAACATTCAGAGGATATCCTCATATGTATGTCCTAAGAAACGTTCAAAACGTCCCTCAACTAAAGTATGCTATTCAGTATATTTTGAAACGAAATAAAAATTATAAAAGTAAACAAAATTTACTAAGTATATACCGACCAATAAAATTATAAATATTGTAATAAATTTGCTCACTTTTGTAATTTTTACCTCATTTCAAGTATTGGCGGCTTTTTGAAAAATTTATAGCAAAATATTATATATACATTTTTTGTAATATTTCTGAAATGTTTAATTATAATTTTCAAATTTCAAAAAATTTTTTAATTTAACAAACTCCAAGATATAAAAAATATAGATTCTATTACATTATGGATCTCCTTTTGTGTTGATATAATTTTAAATAAAGTGCTTTATGAATTATACATTTAATCCATACAGCAGAAATACATCAGATATCTTAGAGATATCACATATCTCAAATATATCTTTAAGATATCTTTAAGATGTATTTTGGACACATTTGCTGTGGAAAATAATATTTGTTCAATGTAATAATTTAATGTTCTATCGTTTTATATTTGACTTTAAAAAAAAATTTCGTCAATAATTTCAAGATATACACATAATAATCGACCTCCAGGTTTTCCAGTGATTTCTCCACAATTGCAAAAAACATATTATCATCAGGTGTTATCTTGGTGCAAAATGTCTTCAAAATGCTTCTAGATCTTCTAGATGACACTACTCATGCAGAAAATATGCAGCGCAAAGAGCAAGTTGAAGTTGCCAGATCAGCTAGATGGCGACGGTAGTTCCATTGCCGGCTGATTAAACTGGAGAAAATTGGACCAGAATTGATCATCGCAATCGCGATAATAGTGATTGCAAATAATTGCGAGCGAGAGAAAAGAACTTGTATTTTTGCGACGATTTGAACAGTTCTCAGGACACTGTAAAATTTGCGACGACACTGTATGTTCAATCGCAGACACGTGACATTGATGATTGACAAAAAGTCCTTCGGAGTTTCTCGCGAGATATGCTGGTTTTGAAAGTAAGGTAGAAGAGCGTATCTGGCACCGCATAATTTTCAAGAGTTGCGAGAACGCTGCTTTTGGTTTCTAGGCGACCGTTGTTAGTTGCTTCTTTAGAAGCACTCGTATCCTTGGAAGTTTCCCTTTGAGAAACAGCTCGGCTTCCATCGAAACCGAAGGAAAGATGTCGTTCGAAGATGAGAAACGTAAGGATTTTCTTTCAGTTAATGATTAATTAAATGGAGCATAATCAAGGAATTGTGAAGTATTCTAGTGTCTCTTTTCATTATTTCTTTATTAAATAGAAAGGTTCTTGAACATGCCGCCAGAGGAAAAGAGAAGCTTTTACAAGGGAAAGGTAACTACTCTCGATCAGATTTGTACATGGTCAGAGTACTGGGATAAAAACAAGTCTAATATCACCAAGACCGTTGAAAAGGCTGAAAAAGTCGATGAGACCCTAGCTAAGAAAGTATGTATGTGGCAAGGAGACATAACGTCGCTTGAGATTGATGCAATTGTCAATGCTGCTAATTCGAGTCTTTTGGGAGGTGGTGGAGGTATAAAATGTTCTCAAATATTTGTCTGCATTCAGCAGAAAAAGTAGCTTTGTAACTGTTACAAAATTCTTAATATGATTAGTTTATATATTTAAATCCATTCAGGAATTAAGAGTAATATTATGGTAAAGGATCAATTACATTAAAGAATTTTACATTTTATAACAGTTGCAAAGCTGCTTTATCTGATGAATATATATATTTTGTAACTTTATGTATTTGAGAGATGTTTCTATGTATGAAATAATGACAAATATTTTAGTTGACGGAGCCATTCATCGAGCAGCAGGACCGTATTTAAGGAAGGAATGCGCGACGTTAAAAGGATGCAAAGTTGGCGAAGCTAAAATCACAGGAGGTTATGAACTGCCAGCTAAATGTAAACAATTTGTTGCAAGAGCTCATAATCTATATTTTATTAAAAATAACTTAATTAAATTGAAACAAAATATATTTTATTTATTCTAGATATTATCCACACGGTTGGTCCACAAGGTGAAAAGTCTGATAAATTAAAAGAATGTTACGAGAATAGTCTGACTCTGGCTAAAGAGAATCGTCTGCGTACTATTGCATTTCCATGCATATCAACTGGAATTTATGGATATCCACAAAGACCAGCGGCCAAAGTAGCTATATCGACCGTTAAAAAGTTTCTCCTCGATAATAAAGATACTGTAAGATTGCACATGCATTCAACAAATTGTTACTTTAGTATTTACAATTGAAAGTACACGTCAAATTTTTATTATATCTTTTCAGGTGGACAGAGTCATCTTTTGCTTATTTCTGGACACTGATAAAGACATATATGAGGAGCTATTGCAAAAATACTTTGCTCTTGATTAAATATTTGTTGATAGATAATTTTCTACTTCAGCAAAGTCCTTCGCAACATGTTTGGTGTAATTTTAGATATTGTATTTGAGGAATAAGTACTCACGTAGAATTATAATATACTAGTTATCTCTTATTGCTTTTCTAATTCTTTTTATTTCCAAAACGAGTCAATTCTAATAGCTATTCGCGGTTCTGATGAATCCGGACATTTTCTTCGAGTGTTATGAAAAATTATTTATGACAAATGTTTTTCACAAACTTACATAATTTTACATAATCTTACCCTTCAGATTTTGACCTTCAAATTGAAAAAAAAATTAGGGATGTGATATCACTTAACGCTGCAAATACTTCGTTGACCAATCAAAAGAAAGAATTTCACGAATTGACCAATCAAAGAAGCTTCAAAGCATTTGCAGCGTGAAGTGGATCGCACTCTACGATGGATTAATAACTATGATAAATTGCCATGCAGAATGAAATAATTATTAACTTTATACGTTAATTAAAAACGACTAGATCTTAATTCTAAAAGAAATTTCTTGTATTTTTTTAAATTTATAAATTCAAACAATACCATATATTATAATTCCTTAGAAATGTTATCTCGGGGATAGGAGGATCATGAATTAATTTTTAAAATAAAAATAATAACAATGATATAATAATGAATTCGATCATTCATACTATAATTGAATTAGTCAATATTAAAGATTATTATATGAAATATCCGATTACGGTGTTATAAGATAATCAACTTTGACAATGATGTAATATATATTTATTTAACAATGTCATTATCAAGTATTTGATCGTTTAAAACATATTTATATACCTTTACATTTAATTTTGCTAAGTTCACGTATGGCAGCTTTTAATATGCAGTAATCTAGCGTATTGCAAAAGTGATCGAATTCACTAGAATTTTGTCGTAAAATTAAAAATTAAATTTAAAAAACTTGAAATTAAAACATTTAAATACATTATAAATAAAATAATTAATTTTTAATAGTAATAATTTAAAAGCTTGTAAATAATTCAGTTAATGTCAATTAATTAATAATTAATAATGATTATTAGTTATTGTCTTTAATGGTTATTAATGATTAATAATAATAATTATTATTATTAATGATTAGTAACAATAATTTCTATTAATACTTATCAATATTAGTTTTTAACAATAATCGTTAATTATTAACTATTAATAATTATTTTTATAAATTATTAATTACAAATTGATTTAAAGTAAATTATTTACAATTTTTTGAATTTTGAATTATTAGAATTTTGTAACATACAGAATTTTCGAAAATCCACGATCGATTTGGGATTTTCGCACGATATAATTTGCTGTTCGATATTCCGAAATGCTCCGATCGCCCTGAAGTCAACATCGTTGAATTCAAAATACGCGCAGCTAGGCTGCTGCTGGCGACTGACGCGCCATCTTGAGGATCGACGACGGCGCGTCGCCATCATGAAAAACCTGAGGTGCTGTGATATATGTGCGTGGCGATAGGTGGGGGTCGGTCATTAACGCGGTGTATCTCGGAGACGGGAAATTTGTCACAAATGGGCGAATATTCCTGAGCATTGAGGACCGGCCCGATCGTACGAGCCGCGAACTTTTCGCGTTCATGTCTCGCGACACGGCACGATAAACATCAACGCCGTTGTGCTCGTTGTTGCCGTCGTGATCAAGATCGTCGCTGTCGTCGCCGTGGCCGCCGTTACTGTCGCCTGCCGTCGCCTCGAGCACACCCAAGGGACTCTCTACAGTCGGTCGCTCCTCGCCGATCTACGGTGCCCGTGGCGAGGGTGTGCGCTGTGCGATCGCGATCGTACGTACGCCCAGTGAAGTAGAGTGAGTACAGTGTTGGGGAGAGAGGGAGAGAGAGAGAGAGAGAGAGAAATAGAGAGGAGAAGCACACATACGAGTGTGTCGATAGCAGAGCCGAGAGCGTTGTGGGGTTGGCGATCGTGCGCCGGTCGGTGCCGCGTATTGCTCTGAGCGGCGAGCGACAGCCGAGCGTGTCCAAGCGTCGTGAGCGTGCCGTTGCCCGTCCGCGTCGAACGATTGTCGTCGTCGTCGTCGTCGTCGTATTAGCCTACGCCCGCTCGGAGTCGAGTCGTCGTCGTGCAACGTGAGGAGAGCACGAGCGAGCGTGCCGTAATGGGCGAACGAAACGTGCATGCGCTCGCGGCGTGAGCAGCATCATCTTTGCGTTCGACCTCGCGTACACTCCGAACGTGAAGAAGAGAACCGTCGAGTAATCGCGAGATATACCTGGAGGGAAGAGAAAGAGAAAAAGAGAGAGAGAGAGAGAGAGAGAAAACGAAAGAGACGCACCACTTGATCTCGACGAGAGAGAGAGAGAGAGAGAGAGACGAGCAAGGCAGACGTACGTACGCAAACGGACGGACGGAGGTCCCGTAATCCTGAATGGCCGCCGCGGCCGCTTTCTAGGTTACTGACGGACAAGGAGAGCGCGCGCGAGGGAGAAAGACGCGGTGAAGTGAGAGAAACGGCGATCGGAAGAGGTAAAACCGCCAAGAAAGAAAGGAAGTGAGAAACGAACCTCGTGTGCGTGCGTGAGTGAGTGAGAGCTAAAAAAAAAAAGAACTGTCGTCCGCGAGAGAGAAAGAAGGAGAAAGACGAACTTATAAGGACGGATTGAGCGAGGGGAAGAGAAAGAGAGATAGAGAGAGAGTGAGGGGGGAGAGAGGGGAGGGAAGAGGACAGACACAGCGAACGACCGTGAGCGCTCTCGCGCGGACGCGCGCGCGCGCGCACACCCGCACCCGCTGAGAGACTCCATCATCTCCGCCGATGTACGGTCACCGAGGAGGTGATCATTCACGCAACGTGCGAACGCCGTGTCCTGGACGTCTCTCCCGTGCTCGTCGGCGAGATCTCGCCGTCACCCGCGAATCGTCGCACGCGCCGACGGAAGTCTAAAGCCCGTCGGCGCCCGTTGCCGTCTTCGCGTATATTATAACTTGCCGCCCCCGTTCACTTATCGCATACACCGTTACCACCACCATCACCGCCACGATCATCACGACGACTACTACCACTGCTGTCAATCGCCACCGTCACCGCCTTCGTCCTCGTGCGTCCTCGTAACCGCCGACGTCGTCGCCGAGGCTTAGCTCGCATGTATGCATCTCAACACGTATGTATTTATTGTTGAAATATAAAGGGGAAAGAGAGAAAGAGAGAGAGAGAGATAGAGATAGAGAGAGAGAGAGAGAGAAAATGGGGAGCTCCTGCGTGTAACGTTCTTATATGTGGGAATATGAATGCATTCGAGAGAGTTGCGTGTGCGTAGGTGAGTGCACGGTGCCCTAAGTGTCCAAAAAAACAGGGAGGGAGAGAAGGAGTAGCCAACCGAGTTTGCCGCGAGGAGTCACTTCGTTTTTCTTGCTCGTCTCTCTCTCTCTCTCTCTTTCTCTTTCTTCCTCTTCCTCTCTCGATTTGGCTTCGAAGAGGTTTTCTGCCCCCGCTCTCTATTTCTGTCTCTTTCTGTCCTTCCATTTCTCTCTCTTTCTCGACATATTTCAATCAGTACTAGCTTTCTTAATCCTAAATTTTCGTCCATCATCCAATTGCCACTTCTCAAACAAAAGGAGGATCTTTCTTCCTCCCCTTTGGGAGCGGTTTTACCCTGTTAGCGCGTGCAGATTTCGCCCCAGAATCGATCCGCGGATTGTGTATCCATATTTGTCAATTTTCTCTTTATATAATTTACTTAATGTTTATTATGTAGAAATCAGTTTCTGAGTTTTGAATTTTAACGTCAAAATTCGATGAGAGTTTTACTAATGAGATCCGCCTGATAAAACATTAAATTGATAGAGAATCATATGCCGGTATTCATAGTCAGTTCCTTGATATAAAAAGACCAGATGTATCATTGCGCGTAATAACAGCTGAATATAATTGGAGACAAATTTCTGATCAGTGGCACATTTCTGATTATGCTAGCTTATAAAATTTGATCAATTTCTAATTGATCACAAATGTCATTGTTTTTAATACAATTTCTCACATTCTTGAAATTGATTCATCTGGTCTTCTCACATAGTCAATTCTTTTTTTAAGATTGTCTAATGCCCTGTGCATGTGTTTCTATCAATGCAGTTTGATCTAATCTCGGTTCAAATAATCTTTATCTTTTTCTAGTTTTAAGAATAAGAAAAAGATGACGAGCAAGTTGAATCGAGACCTACATTGGTAGAAACGGGCTTAAGTAATGCCTTAAGAGGTTAACACAGCTTTTGTAATTAGCTTAAGACGATCTTAAATATAAGAATCGATTATGAATACTGGCCATAAGCATATAATTGTCCGCGACACTATTATATTTCTCGTTAAATAAACCGGAGTTCTACATCATGCGATTGGGTCCTTTGTTCTACACATTTATTTTCTTCGAAAAACTAGAAGCATCAAGTAATTAGTTGTAACATTTATATACAATTCTTTTAAATACACAACCTTATCAATATTTTCTAAAAATGTTAAAGTATGTATATAAAAATCACTAAATAATTTGGGTATATTTGTTAAAATTAATCCGGGGCACGAATGACTCATCGTGTGTAAAGAATTGGAAAATCATTGTGTGTTCTAAGGATTAAGGTGAAATCCACGCCTTTTTTATGATCTGAAACGTGAATCATGCAGGGCATTTAATACGAAAATAGACACAAGAGACCGCTGTTAATCAGAAAATTTTTTGCTAGACTAATTTTTCATATAAATCTTAAATTGTGAATATTAATCAAAAGAATGTTTTTCTAACTTCAACACATGAGTAAAGGATCAATCGTGAAGCTTACTCTAAAATTATATAAGCATAGTTGTGAGTGTAGTTATAAGAATTGACCAATCGAATATTCTTCTTACATTCAATTGTAATTGAACGGTTCTTGCGATCACTTACAACTACGTTTATACAATTGTAGAATAGGCTTTAAGGGTATAAGCTTTCGAGTCAAACCGAGCTTCCGTTTCCGTTGCATGCGTGTTGATTCGTTCGATCTCTGGAATACCAGTGCACAATTATTGAACGTTTTATATCTCTATTATCGCCGTAGCATGTCGCTATACCGATCGAGACGATGCACACGTGTTAAAAGCTCATCAAACGTTATCAAAAATTCAATACTTTGCGGTTCGTACAAATGACTTAACTTGGAAAAGAAACAGATCGTGTAACTTACGTGAAACTTTAATGTACGAAGAAAGAACATTTTTTTTTGTTTTTTTTTTTTCATATTTTACGAGTGCAATCGTTACTAAATCAAACTTCAAGATACTTCTTGTGTATCTTTAGTACACTGCTATTTCTTATTTTTGCGATAATTGAAATACTAATCACATAATTCCCAAAATAATTTGAAGTTAGCGGATGATTTCTGACGTTTTATTGAAAAACCGTTTTAAGAATTTTTTGCATTTTAATCCATCCATTCATTTTAACTTGAACTGCAGATTATTATTGCAACGTTAATATTAAAGTGAATTAAAGCGAATGTAAAAAATAAATTAGAGCGACGTGCGAATTGCGCAAGAGCATGTTTAGAAACGTAACAGATAATCTGTTATAAAACAGATTTCTCTCACGGCGGAGGTATCAAAGCTTCATAGCATGTGCATCGAAATGTGTCAATGATAAAGAATAAATAGCATTTGCTTTCCATAATTACGTAGAAAGCTGTTCAGGCAATCCGCTCTGTGCTATTGTTTACGCATTGACGCTCAACTATTTCATATTATCATATAATCGATGGATGCTAAACGTAGCTTCACAGAGTGTCTGATGAAATAAAACTTTTCGCATTCACGAAGCATATTAAATAACGAAAGTTTAATGAAGCGTACAAGTACATTTCCATAGATAAAAGTTTATTTGTAGTTTAAATTTTACTCATTAATAATCACACCATTTATTTCCACTGTATGTAGTTTAATTTTAATTTTGATTCCACTAACTCTTCACTTCTTTCTGATTCTAAGAATTAAAAAAAAATGAAAAGCAAGTTGAACTGATTTAATCTACATTGGTAGAAATAGGTTTCATATCCGTTTCCATCAATGTAAATTAACTTGATTCCACTCACTCTTCTTTTTTTAATTCTTAGAACTAGAAAAGGATGAAAAATAAGTTGAATCGAGATTAAAGTTAATCTACAGAATCGATAGAAACGGGAATAAAATATACATAGAGTGTAAATCTAATTTTAATTACGGTCGTAATTCTTTAAGAATGCCAATCTTTAAGCATCCCACTTTTCTTTGCAAACAAAATGAATTGAGAGTTGCGTTTGTTTGGTCTCAAACTTCTCGAACGTATATTGAGCATTCACCGTACACGTGTACGGCTTTGGTATTTGCTGTATCGGAAACATGTTATTGTAAAAGTTTCTATTGTGACAATATGTTGCCATCCCATTGAGTGGCTCGGAAACGTGTTCATGACCGCCCATTTCCTTGTAGTCTGGCAGCATCGGTCACTCTCTTGCCGATCGAAACGGTTTTTTATTACTTGTCTGGCTCTTCACCCATCCTTCCATCCTTTCCTTTCTCTCCCTCGAAAGAGTGCTGACCTCTCTATCGATTGATAGAAAAATTCTACTTTATTCTAACGTTTTATCGACCATTTACTGATCATAAATAAATTTGAATGTTTTTGTATTAGTTTCAATTCAAGTTCAGCTTTTAAAGAAATATTTTTTAAAGATATATCTTGATAAAAAAATTTATTTACTTGTAGTTGTAGATATGTCAACCGTTTAATTTATATGTAATTTGCATATGAGTAACGCTTTCGCTAATATTTTTCTATTATAGTTTAGAAATAACAATGTAAATAAAATTTTATTTTAGAGAGAGAGAGAGAGAGAGAGAGAGAGAGAGAGAGAGGACAATGACTCGTAACATTCATAAATTATTTTTTGCAGTCGAAAGCGTCATGTATAAAAAGAATATAAAAAAAAGACAAGTAATGAAAAAACGTAGCAATTATAAAAGTGGTGTATGCGTGGGATTTATCATCAGGAAATATCCCTTGTTCATTCTGCACATTACGTTCTACTTTAATTGCTTTTTGTACTTTCACGAGCGCGGATACGCCGCAATCGGTGTTTGATACGCGACGCCGCTCGCGTTACATCGTCATTGTTCTCCTAATGATACATCCTAATGATAAACTAACTTGCCGGAACAACTCTGTAATGTCGTGTCCCTATAGGTGTCGCATCGCACGATGTAATTATCGCGTACTCATTGACAAAGTGTACGGCATCTATAAGCACAGTTACCTAACTTTGACAATACCTTAGTCTTATTTATAATTGCACCTAATTGGGAGTATTCAAAAAACATTATATTCTTATCGTCAGAAAACCGTCTATCTCTATTTGTGGATTCATCCCTTTTATTTCAATCTCGTAAAATTTGTGTTATAATGAATAAACAAATCAATACGATCCCTTTGATCTTCCAGCATTTACTGTCATTTCATCTATGCTTAATACATTCTGTACACGATTGATTTAACGTCCTTTGTATGGACTAAATGAGCAAAGTGCGCTTTCAAAGACAGCATCGATAGAGACAGGATGGATCGCAGAGTAATCTTCTTAACGTGTGAGAATCCGTCGCCCGGCGACGATTTATTCTTGGATTACGCTATGGAAGCCGGGCTTCTAGCTTTATGTAATACCTTTCCTCGTTGTGCTATCGCAATTTTGTCCACTGGCAAAAAGCCGCGGGAACTGCACGAGAAACACGCGCCATTCGGCACGACGAAATTGGCGATGTATTGGCCCGATAACGGTACAACAGCATTTTGACACGTACGTTGCCGCGGACAGATCCGATGAGAGGACTATTGATATTTACGTTCGATACGATATCGGCGATTACATTTTGTACAATCCCTAAAGTATTACGGTATTACTTTTTTTTTTTTTCTGATAATAAAACAGAAATAATAAAACTGTGATAATATGTTTATATGGAAATATCAAAGTAAATAATTGATATATATTTAAAAAAAACGCAATGTATATAATATGTAAAATAATGTTTGTGTCGTAGAGAAAGAGAAGAGAGAGAGAGAGAGAGAGAGAGAGAGAGAGAGAGATGGCTTGATCAATAACTGAATCGAATTTAAATTGTACACGTTATTATTAAGATTTAATGGGAAAATTTGCTGGGAACAATTGTATATTTCTAATTTGATATTTGGATAAGAAAAATAGTAAGAAATTTAGTATTGAAATCTTCTACTGGACTAGTTCCAATGAAATCTGTAGTCGCCCCTGGCTGCATGTCCTATCTGCGCGTGTGCCGATGACCTAGTAAGACCTAGTTCATAGGGACGGTGGTCTAGGACCTAATTTTGCGTGACTCCAAATACACTCTAGATTTCTACTTACATCCATGAGCACATTTTGCGAGTAAATTGCATTCGCACGGTTTTCAACCTTTCATAGGTGTGATTTCAAATTAAGCTTACCGTATTCCCGCACCGTAAACAATTAAAGTTGGTACAATATTGATCACGACAATTACGTAACTCTGCTTGCTATGCCACATTACATGTTTGACTGTGAAATAATAGAAGAATTTAGAGATAGCTTTCTGTAATTACGGATATGTCGTTTTTCGGAGCGATGAAAAAAAGATTTACTAAATTTTAATACATATTTCTTTGAATAGTATTAAGTAAACATTTAATTATAGTAAATAAATGTTTATCCAATAAGAAATAATAGTTAATTCAATGGTTTTTGTATGAAACAAATGTATATTTACATTTAGTTAAATATTTACTTAAAACTATTCAAACAAATATTTATTAAAATTTATTTTTTTTTTCAATGCAGAAAAGACTAATATCGTTTATAATTTTTTGTATTTTTCAAATGTTAAATAGTGAAAGAAAATTTTATTGTCAATGTCATTTGATAGTAATCGATTTAGTCACAATGTTATGCATGCACAACATTACGTCATTGATAGAGAAAGCTGCAACCTCTTTATTATATATTTCTTTACCGTAATAATTATATAATTTATTATATTACTGAATATACGAGCGATCAGTTTGTACAGATATTCTCAAAATTTACGTGCGTGTTCCACCCGCTCGAATGCTTTCGGATAGTTTCAAAGCTTGTGTGTGCAAAATTCGCTCTATAATTAGCGGCTAATGTTTCGCAGGTGGCCGTGGAACGAAAGTATATTCGAAACACCTGTTCACAGTGAAATAATGTCACCGTGAATATTTTCTTAAGATCGCAACAATTCGTCCCGCGATGTCCTGCAGCTGTTATCACCGACATCGCCTATGGTCATCTATCAAACGCCCGTTTACATCATCATTGCGCTGCACGCGCGCGAACGTACCTTGCGTGAGTACGCACGCACTTCCGTGTGTCGCGATTTTCGTCGTGTAATCCTCTTCAGTCAGGATTTTATCGTGCTCGATCTCAAAGATACTCCAACACAGTGGCATCCTTAATTAAACACGTGAATTCACATTCATATTGCACTGAGAAAAAATTTATTAAATCTCAATACATATTTTTTTTAAATAGTACTAATTAAACATTGCTTACATTAAATCAATATTTAGACGATTAAAATAAGGATAGTTAAATTAAGGATTCTTTTACTAAATATATAAATATATATTCACATTCAATAAATGTTTAATTGATACTACATTGAAATAAATATTTAAAATTCAGTGTGCGAACGATTTTTTAATGCATTATAATAGGGAAAAAAATATAATGAAATTTATTTCCTAAATCGGTTTTCTGATGGTACAATTCAATCAATCACCATACAACATATTGATATTTTTTTATCTGACTTTTATTGTTCTGAAAAAAAATTTTGTTCACAATCTGCAACT
The DNA here is from genome assembly GCF_001594115.1 of Trachymyrmex septentrionalis. Lineage (NCBI taxonomy): Eukaryota > Metazoa > Arthropoda > Insecta > Hymenoptera > Formicidae > Trachymyrmex > Trachymyrmex septentrionalis. Next base: position 281,228 of record NW_017305885.1, read on the forward strand.
GCAATTAAAATTTTCGTTTAGAATCTCATTCTATTCATCTGAAAATTGGCACTAAACCGAAACACTCATTGCATTTCATATTGTACATTAAATCATGTTTGATATGGTTGTGTCATATAGTAACTTGACGTAATTCAGTATCGTATCACACTTAAGTGACAGGACCGTGTATCAAGATGTCTAGTAGAGAATGCTTCTCTAATGCTTCTTTGCCTTTTCTTAATCGATAATTCGATTTTATGTATGTTTATATTTCGAATCGTCGAGGGTTTTTTCGCTGGCCTTTTTTTCGTGTCACATGCATATGCTAAAAACACTGAATATCTTTTGAATATCTTTAAAGATAATATCTAGTTAACATCTAGTTAACATAGAGATAACATCTATAAAAAAATATGAAAATGTAAAATGGAATCATAGTAAGTGATAGATAAATGTAGAACTAAGAATATAACATATATTGTTAATATTTTAAATAGATAGAGATAATTATTGGAAAGGACGAAAGTTTGATTTTACTTTATCAGTGTTAAAAACATGTATGTTGCACAATATCAAGATTGCATTAAAATATATCTGTATTTATTGAATCTAAAGATATGAAACATGAGTGTGTTGCCGATTTTGGTAAACGGCGACACCGCATTTTTATGTAACACGTCACATAGGTTACAATTTTTAATTCTGTTTAATTGTGAGGTAATGTTCGTTTGCTCGTCAAGTTGTTTGTCTTATAAACGTTACGATCGTCTTCAACGGCCTGCTGGAATCGTTATCGGCGCTTGCGGTTCATATCATTTCGCTGTTTCTTACCGTTTACACATGTTTGATAAACGATACCGTGCTTTTTCTTCAAGTATTATCTCGTTTAAGCAGGGACTAAATATGCAAATTTTGTAATCTGCTCGGGATAAATTTTGATTTTTATCTTTAATAGTTTTAACAATTCTCTTCAAACTGGATAACTATTATCCCATATCGGATAATGCATAATTATTTTTTTGTTAGATCTCTATGTTAGATAATTAGAATTAATTACGTTTTAATTTTTAATTATTGTGCGATTCCTTTAGTCTTATACAGGAAACTCTTTCCGTAATTTCTTTTTTAATTCCTTATTCGTGGTCACGTGTCGCTGCACAAAATGCGCATAAAATAAGCGGGGAGACTATATTTCGCTTTCTCAAACGTATTAATTCAATATTCATTAGTTTCTATATAAGTACACACGTGCGCGCGTGCAATTATTATTCGCGCGAGATAGGATAAAAATTGCGTAAATATTAACTTTTCTGTTTTTTGCTATTTGTGTGTATTTTAACGATTTCTCGCCGAATGTTATTTATCATGTCGGAAGTAAACGCTTAGTACAAACAAAGATTTTTGTAAATAAAAAAAAAAAGATTAAAAGTTATCTTATTCGTTGAAATACATTAATGAATTACATTTTTCCATTAAAATCTATCACTGCTTGATTTTTAATGAAATTATTAATATGAAGGCGATTTTTGTTTTAAAATACTAAAACTCCATGAATAATGATCTTAATTCGTACGATAATCTTAAAGAGATATGCGTCTACCTTAGTAAATTTTCCTAAAAATCAGTGAATTTATTACGTTGTTACGCTTGTTATTGCTGACCGTAATCGTGGAATTAACTGGATTTTTTTATAGCAGTATCGATCGTTTTCCTCATATAGTCACGTAGTGAAGGAGATAATGCCCATCGGGATTATTAATCTCAATACTGAGGGACGACTTTCGCCAACCTTGTTTCACTCGACCAATCCCGAGAGGTACGAACTCTCCACGACTAACACTTATACTGCCAATTGTATGAACTGCATAGGGCGATTTACATAATATCACATGTCATCTTGATCTTCGAATCTAATGTTATTAGATGTGATCAAAATTTTAAGAAAAGATTTTAACATAAGAACATGTAAATCGACAATATGTTCGATTTACAACATATTATGTGTATTATACATTATAAGAGCTCTATAAAGTTCATTATTTGTTAGCGCAAAAATTAACACGACTAATAACAATTTTCTGGAAAAAATGCAATTGTTTTTATGAAGTATTTTTTATTTATAGCTATTAATAAACTAAATAATTGGTTTTCCATTTAAAGAATTATATTTAAAGAATTACAATACATTCGAATATCGATTTAAAAATTATATGAATTACTTAAAAAGTTATATTTTATTTAGTTCTGAATTATATATCTACAACTGTTTTTCTGTTATATTGGACAGATCTTTCCACATAATATTTATGTAATACTTGATAATATTGCTATCGTGGTAAGCGTGGATCACCCGGTATACACGTATTTCTTTTCCTTTTGGTATACACGTCTTTTCTTTCAGACATTCGTTCTTTTTCTCTGTTGCTGACATTTTTCCCTTTCAACCGTTTCCGCAGATTTCTTGTTCCGCTCGATTAGATAGAAATCTTAGGTAAAACCGAAACGAGAGAATATCATAAGATTATTGATTTTATAGTATTTGTATTTTTAATATAATGCGATTATACACTATTCTAAATTATATTTTCCTCAATTTGATAATAAGAGCTTAGTCATTTTTATAATAGCTTAGTTATTTTATTTATTTAGTCACAAATAATAAATAAAATAATAAATGTTTCAGATAAAATTAAATTTCTGATTCAAATTTGAGAAGATTTTGAGTTAGTTTATTGGTCAATTAAAGCGATATGATAATCACTTTATTATATATATAATAATGTAACTATATATATCTAACTAATATATATCAATGACGTCAATACTATACATAGTGGAAAGTCTATTTGTGAACTGTTAATTTTAAATCTTTTTTGCAATATTGTAAATATCTTTATAAGAACAATTTGACATGATTTATTGTGACAATTTCGATAAATATTTCTTCGTTTCTTCTAATCTCATCGGATTGATTATCACGATTAAAATATTAATAAATCGCAAACGAAATAGTATATTCGATAGTGTGTCTAATGCTGTATTGCGAAAGCAATTTTAACATGGTTAATTTTCCGACTTACAATTCAGAACATAGACATCGATAACATATTTTGCTCGGTCGCACTTCTCGCGTATATATAAATAGAATTGTAATATACTAACGTATCGCTTGCCGTGAGATAGCAGACATATATGAACCCAAATTGGCCCGATGTTACATTCCGTCTGTCCGTTGCTACGAGGTATGATTCATACTCGCCTACTTATGTGAGCTTGGCCTGTTTCGGCTCGAAGGATCGTATCCTTTTTAACTTTTCCCAGACTACCGCAACTACATGTAGTCTAACGTAAAATTTAAAATTAAAAAAAAAACAAGTTAGTATTATGTATCAACCGCCTTGTTACTGAACATGTTATTCAATTTCTTATGAATTTTTATATGAGTTTATTTGAAATAAAAATATTCATATGCGTAATTTGGACTAGAAACTAAAGAGTTTCAAAGTTGATTTTAATTAATACAGTTGATTTTAATTAATATTGTCATAAAATTGGAAATTAGGGAAATTAGGGAATTGTTAGGAAAATTGAAAACAGTTAGGGAAGACAGGAAATTTTGCAAAATTTTTTGGAAAATAAAAATTTTTGTCTTTAAAAAAGTTTAATATACGTACATCATACTTACACAGTTTTCGAATACTACCAACTTAATTAAAAATGTTAAGCAGTGTTAACAACATTATTAATAATTTACATTGTTATATTAAATTGATTTCTCAACAAAATATTTAACGTTTTCCAAATATCAAGACATACAAAATGTTTTCAAATGTTATTGAAAGCCAGGGAAAATTATGAAAATTTGTCTAGAAATCAGGGAAAAATTATTTTAGGATGAGAACCACCCTGGATTTGTGACGACCCTGTAATAGTGACTACATGTTTTGCAAGTAAACATATACTTCAAGAATATATTTATTTTACGAAATTTTAGTACGTATATTATCGATTGTAATAATATTTGTATGAATCAGGAGATATTTATGATTGCATTTGATTGGATTATGACGCAAATATATGCGTAACATCACGGTTGACTAATATTTATGATACGCATTGGCTTGTTGTGTGACAATACCAAAAATTCGTTAGCGCCAATATTTTCGTTGCCGTTTGTCGCATTCATTTGATCACCCACATTGTGCCTGTCCGCACATAAACACTGTCACGCGTAGTGCCGTTTTATGATTTGGTCGACCGCGCGTATATATGTGTAACAATCGCATGATAAGTGTGCGTGTACTGCCGGCTCCGCACGCACCACGCGGATACCACCGACGTGGTAATTGAAGCCCACGGTTTACCGTGCATACCAATTAATAAAGCTCACTTTGTCAATCAGTGCAATTGCGTTGCTATATCGGGCGCCATGTCCAGGCAAGATCGAGCTTGCGCTCAGCTAAATTGGATGAAAATGAGATTATCGATCCGCTTAGTTAGGAATCACCCTAATGCCAATAAATGCTGTTAATTATTAATTGGAGATATTTCACGATGAACGAATAGTTGAAACAAAAATGAGCATTTTCTCTTTCTCTTTGTCAAAATTTTTATGCGATAAATACTTGCATAAGAAAAATTTAATATGCTTAAGTATACATGCGTTGTTTGTAAACAACGTACATAAACATGTATGAACATATGTAAAAAAAATGTATGAGAATTTATTAAAAATGCTTCTATCTGTTTATCTTCTTCAGAAAGGGGGGTAAGAAACGCCATTTGATTAATTTTCTCGTTGTTATTACAATTATTTGTTTGATGTCAAATCATATATGGATCATTAATAATTTTGATATGAATCGTACTTTTCAACCGTAATTTTTTCGCCTTTGATGCGCCGAAAAGGATCGAAAGCTCTGTTGACTGAAATATTAAGAATAATCGTCATATTCGTGATATCGTAAACGTGACATGACGCGTTGAAGTTCTTTACATGTCATTTGTAAATAAAAAGAATTTGGGAAAAATAATGAGATTGCTTTAAAATACTTATAAAAAGTCCCCTGACAGTCAATAAATAGTCATAAAAGGTGAAGTGCATTTTTACGACTATTTACTAACCGTTGGAGGAAGGGTAAAGGTAGCTTTGGCCTATTTTTACAAGCGTTTTGAAGCGATCTCAATTTTTTACCCAATTTTTTTCTTTATTTACAAATGGCATGCCAGAAACTTCAACGTATTACTCCTCGCTTGTGACGTAACGTCACGATCCAACATGGCCGCAGTGCTTACTCAGGGGCCTTAACTCCACTTGAAAATCGCCTTAAACGTTTTTCCTTATTCCAGGCGTAAGAGAAGAGGGTGTATCGACACATCGTTGGAGGAAGGTCTAAGGCTGGAGTGAAACTGGCTGGCCTACAATGTCCGCTAGCATGCGGAGCACTCTGCAAACCGTTCCGGAATCCGTGCCTGCCGACCACGTCACAAACTCCAAGGTAAGTTGTCCAAAATCCGATTAACTACGAGTATCTCCTTCCGCATACTACAGCGGAAGACCTGTGCTCGTCGTCCTTTGTGCCTTCTCACACATTCTCATCTAAAACGACCGCAACTCTTCCCGCCTCGGAGACAATGAGAGATTTTAGCTTCGCGGGGATTTTTTTCCCCGAGATTTCTATAGCTTTTGAAATGTTTCTAATTTTCCGAGCTAGGTTTATATCTCTCGTATACGTTATTGAAGATATTAAATCAATAACTGAAAATACAACATTTTCTTTAAATTGTACTTTCAATTAAAATTTAACTTTTTTAAATATTTATTATACATATAAGGCAGTAAATATCCCGAGACTTTATTTTGAAGTTTTATTTATTTTAACAGCATTGAAAAATGACAGAAATATTTATATTTATTTTTAAAATTTATAATTATTAACTCTTTTTTAATGTGATTATCTCTTAATATCTATGAGCTATGAAACTATTTCGTATCTTTAACTAGCGTTTGAAAAAACAATATCAAATATGTTTGATACGAAAAATAACTGTAGATCTCTTATCCATTCTTTTTACTAATTAATTAACTAAAACTTCGATCTCGTTAGAAATTTTTTCTCAGGAAATACAGTTGAAAGCGTAGAAGAGGTGAATGGGCTGGTAAATTGAAGAGAAGTTCGGAGGATACAGTATGCTTTTTTTTAAATATCGCGTGTTATATACGTGCTTGGTGGTGCCGTAGACATTCCTCGACCTTTGAACCTTTCCTTACTGAACGAACGGGGGTTGGAAATGTCACGGGTGCACCGCTTTGTAAGTACATACGTTTACGACTGACCCTGGCTGATCAACTATACGATGACATAACGACACGGTTGATTTACTCGGCAAATTCGATTTACTGACGACGGACTGACTTTCTTTTATGCGACGACGTCATGACGTTTTCCTAATTGCTAGTTGCGTAATGTAACACATCAATATATTGTGAGAAAATATCTCATTTTATTTAGATGGACGTATAAAATCATGTTTCTGCTTGAAAAATAACGAGAAGTTTATTCGAGAAAAATTTATACTAGTTATACAGTCATAATCTCGTTACTAATCAAAGTAGCTATGTCTTGATTTAAATTCAACTAATTTACAATTGCAACACAATGTAATTTACAATGTAATTTACAATGTAATATAAATTGCGTGCAAAGATCATTGTTTATTCCGAAACTCTCTTTTATTTACTATATAA
>NW_017305885.1:288057-296703 GCF_001594115.1 Trachymyrmex septentrionalis
ATAAATTGCATGCAAAGATCATTGTTTATTCCGAAACTCTCTTTTATTTACTATATAATTAACGTAAAACATACGGAGAGAATCGTTTATGTAATACGCTTATTGTTGCATTGTTGTAAACAGTAGGCAGAAATGTTTTAATCGCTTTAGTTAATCGCACAACAGTTACAAATATACGCATATTTAACTGTTTAATGTTTTCTCTCCTCAATAATTTTATATTCATTTAATGTTGGAAATTTTTTAATTAAAATTATGATTAAATGATAAAAATGCTAAAATACATTTACTCTTACCATTCAAAAGTATTTGTTCATCTCAATTTTTGTACACACAAATTTTTTATATACTTCTAATTTTCTCTCTATTGTATATAGAATTTAAAATTTTTAGCTATTAAATATCATTATTCAAATCTAGAAGAGTAGGAAAGAAAATGGAAATTCACTCTTCTTTATTTAATTATGAAAGACAAAGTGAGCAAATACTTTCGAGCGGTAGTGTATACAATTAAGATGTGAGTATCTACATAAGAAAAGCCCATTATTATTCACTTCGGATGGAGTTAATTCCTCAGACACGCGGAATCATCGTTCTATCATGCCTCATTGTCTCCGGGTCTGGAATGTTTCGTTGTCGTTCGTAGGTCGATCAACATGTGCCTCGTCACGCGTAATATGTTAAGCCTATGGGTCGACGCTCGCAGAGCGGAAGAAAGTGTCCGACAGAAATGGCTGGAAGTCGCAGCACATTTTTCAAGGTTCATTGAAGTGAGTTCAGGAAGCTGTAACGTTAACTATAAGACTCCTAGTCCAAACCGTCCTAGTTGAAACCTATCGCTAAGTGCACTATTTTCTTATCAAACCGTGTTATCGTTTCTGTGACTTCCAGATACTTCGAATACGTTCTTCCTGTTGCACGCGTCCTTACGTCGCGCAGAAGGCAAAATGTTGCCTCCTTGTGATATTATATTATGTATAGCAGCAAAGTTGCTTCGTGACGTCTCTGGTATAGGGTGATCGCTTTATATCAACGTCAAGCTTTCTCAAGTTAAAAAGAAAGACAGCCGTTAAAATTAAAAATCTGCAAAAAAATCACATGGTCATTCAATGATCTAGAAAAGATTATATGGATATTTTAAATATATTTTTTATTTTGGACATTTTATTATTGAGTACGCTGAAGTTTTCCATTGTTATGGAAAAGACGTCTTTTGTTCTCTTTTATTTGAGTTTGACATTTCAGTTCAACATTGTAAACACGTCATACGAAATCGAATATGATTTGACAGAAAGGCACGTGTTGTAAATAGGCCAGCGAGTCTGGTGGATCTGTTTTTTTTTTTTTATTTTTTTTTATATGATGCGTCTAGCCCAGATTTCGTCTCGAATGTAACAAAACAGGAATCCATATTCGATGACTCGATCGAACAGGTTTTCACGACCAACGGCTTTCGAATTTTCTCTTAGCAATGGTCGCCAGTGCTTTATCGTCGTCACTGGCAGGAAGCTTTCACGTTTTCACGCTCGTGAGAGCGTCGATAAATTATCGAACAAATTAATCCTTCGTCCGTAATTAATGGTGCGGTTATAACTTTCGATTTTGCCGGTTTAATCGTTGCAAACGATAATAAACAGCCTACGTGAATTACTTACAATACGTTGAAATGTGCAGTAGGAAAAATATAATCTCTCTTAAATAAAATATAGACTTGATTTTTTTAATTAATATTAAGCAAAATTATCTGTTTACGATACGAGTCTATAATTATAATTAACTTTATCATTATAGGAGATATATTACGATACTGAAAGTGATTCTCTTTCTATCTTAATCTTATGAATTTTATTAAAAATTGTGTGAGCTTCGATCTTTATCTCCACGATAAACGTTTCTTAATTATCTTTTTTACATAGACTTGCATAGACTAAATTGTCTTTTGCATGAGATTATCTCTGCTGGCTCATTATGACCTCACCTTACGGTATATTAAAATGCTGATTTATACTGTTAGTTAACTGACGATATAACTGACTCATAAGTATCCCAACGGTGTATCGTAATGTATCCACTCGACCATTGCAGCTATATACGCCGCTCACTCGATGACAATCGTACAATACATATCGGCGATGATTTAAGGTCATCGAATCGCTGGACCTTGAATAGGGTTCGGTCGCTAAACGCGGTTTCGGCGGTCGATGACATTGTATTTGTTTTCAACGATGTTCGAAATTCCTAATGCTTGGTAAAAGGTACCACGTCCGTTATGATTTCGTCACAAAAATCGATCGGACTTACGTCACGAAAATTTCGCTGTATATCACGCGTCACGTAGATAGAATTCGCCATATTCAGAGTCAGACGGCGAACGTATACATATATTCATATATAAACTTGCATAACGTGTGCAGATTCTTATTGCCATATATACCTATATATATAAATAGATCATTTATGAATTCATTGATTTATTGATTAATGCGTAAACAGAGGGGAAGGGATCTCGGAATATCCTCGACCGTAATTTTAATAATAGACTTGCTATCTTAATAACATATTTTTCATCTTTGATGACGGATTATTTAGCTTAATTTTAATTTTAATTGCAAATCTTAAGCTCATCTGCAATATTTTTGTTGAAAGAAGTTGGTTATATTCAATATAAAAAGATCGTAACTTATGATTCAAATCTTAAAGTTTTAGTTTTAAATATTTGAAAAGATAAAATGATGAAAATTAATGTGTATCTTACGATGCAACCTGCATGTATTGCGTTCTACATATTTTCCGTTGAAGAACTGATTATGACAGACTCTCACTTGAGTGCTTTTATACATTGTTGTATAACGTTAGTCTTCAGTCATTGGATAAAAAAATTTCGGCTATCTCGAAATGCGTATATATATATATATTCTATATATACTCTCACATTCTAATAAAGTGCTTACAATGAATTTGATAAAGAAAATAAGTAAATAGTTACTCATGCAGAGATAATTTGTGTATGCCTATTTTGAAATTTTTATTTTCTAATTGGAAGTCTTGCATTGTCTGAAAATAATCAATATTTGTGTTATTCGGATATTGATTTAGATATTAATTATTAATTAAACATTATACTTAAATGTGATATCATTTCTGGAAAAATCTGTTTTACTTTGTTATGACAAACCGCAAACAAATCGATGTAATATAATTTATGAAATGATAATATTATAAGGGAATAAATTACTGGGAAGAATAAATCACAGACAGTTAATTGTCATTATTATTCACGGTTCGATTCAATTTAATGATAAAGTTTTATGGTCTATTATTTGTTTATATTATTTGCATTACGCTTTATTAATAATATAAATCATGAAATCGACATTTGAAGAACTACGTGGATATCCGGATTATGAAACGTTAAAACCTCCTCTTTGACCCTACACGACGTAACGGTATCAAAGTCGTGCAGAACGACGTCGATAAGCTTAATTAACCCGGTTAACACTTGTGCGGAAGATGCAAGAACAGTAGCGAAGCAAGGCCATCTTTTTATCTTGTACTAGTTCTCTCTTTTACTGGATATTGTGCCAAATCACAATAGCTATTTGACCGGATTAGCATTGTTATCAGATATAACAATCGTTGGCAAAATTGTTAAATCGTTCTGTTGTCTTCCAGAAGTATGAATTTAAACGTTATTATTTTTATTGTTTCAATAGCTTGATTAGTTCTTATTAAATCCAACACATTGAGATAATTTATATAAATTTAATTTTTAGACGAAACATACTACAAATTATAATATTGCCAACAATTCTTTAAAAATGTTAATTTAAGTTTGATACAGATGGAATTCACTAGAGAGAAATTACCCACACACGTATACGTACACTCTTATATTTCTTATATTGTTAGATTTAAAAGAAACATCGTGAAAATGAATGTCATCAAATCAACACCATTTAGGTACTAATGCAATTTGTGAGGTCGACGAAAATTACTTTCTTCAGACTGTTCTTTCAGCAAATTCAATGACGACAATTTATATTGTTGGATAAGTCTGTGCTCGAACTTTATTTATAAATGCGATTCACGCCGACTAATAAACTAAGACTAATCTGCTTTTTATGGATACGCTTTCTCTACACATTTGTCCAGCATCGCTAATGATGATGATGATTATAAATCACGAATGCGTCCGTAATCATATTTATTCAATATAATTTCATGATTGCGCTCTACCGCTAATGATATTCCATCGGGAAGTCAAAAGAATGCACCGTATTTTTTGTGCGATGAGATAAATAGTAAAATAATAAGTTTTTTATATTTACATATTTTGAAAAGTAATTTTTACGAAAACACAGTTTGCATATTTCTATATTTTTTTTTAATTTCTAATGGAACGGACTCTTGCAGAAAAAAATATAATATTATAGTTAAAATTATATCACACTGTAAATTTTTAGAGAGAATTTGTATTACATTAGTATACTACATTTTAAAACACACAAATGTATACAGAATTATAACAATGGATTTTATTAGTATTTGCTTCTAATACAAATTCTCGTAGATTTAAAACATATATTATTTTTAGCTATCGTGTTATAGATTTTTTATCCCTTATGTTATATATATAAACATTGTAGAATTACTGAATATATAACATGATGCCTTCACACTTGAGTAAAATCAACCTGTGTGTACTATTATAAGAAATTAAGATAAAATTGATGTAAAAACAAAATATATTCGAATTAGTATATGTAACAATGGAAAAGAGTAACATAAGGTTACTATAAAAAAATACAAAAAAAATAATGGCATATACAATACAAAGGAATAATGTTGTTTTTTGCGATGAAATTAATATATCTTTCCGAGACATTTTTCTCGATACTGTCACTCTAATCATTAAACTATATCGCCGGCACAATCGGCAATGTGTCGGTTTACGTGTTGCAAAAACGTTACATTACGGACACTCGAATGTGAATAGACTGTTATTTTGTTTGAAAAGAGTGAGGGCGTCTGTTTTTCTTACCATCTTGGATGCGGCATTACCGGTCTCGTCACGGGACGCGCGTTCAATCGCGATCAATTAGACGTCAAGCAGAATAGCATGGGCGCTGAGTCGTTCGTAATCTTGTCGTGTGTGCACATCCGAGTTTAACCCGTTGCTGTTCTCTCTCTCCCTCCCCCCCCCCCCTCCCATTCCCCCTCTCTTTCCCCTTTTCCATGTTCTCTTTTCGCAAGCCATATGGCATCAGTGTGGATGGACATCGCGTTTCTACACTCTTACACACACTTCGTAATTGTTCATTGAGCCTAATTCCAATCCAAGATATTGGAGCTAAGATAACGCTTGAGAAGCAACATCATTTAGCCATCTATTCAAAAGATTCTGTTATCTTAAATATTTTCCTATAAATGAATCATTTTATATGAAACAGTAATGACTAAATCTTTAAAATTGAAAATTTTATATATGAAATATTGTTTTAATTCAATTTTTTTAATTGATTTATTTTTGCGTAAAGTTTTCATTTACAATTGTTTCTTTTAAGAAAATAATGTGGGAGTTGATTATTAATTATTCAATTTTGTTCTTTTTTCCATCCTCTCTTCATTTTTTCGTTATTGCTTTAAATTTTAAGAGTTTACAACTAAAGGTTCAATTGATAATAAGCATAATAATTCAAGCGTTATATTTCTGCCTGAGTCAATTTTTTTATTGATAAAAGAGAATAGGAAATTTTTCGATTGGAAAAAGGATCTTTCAACGTCTTCATTTGGATTTAATTCAGCAATGAATCAAAGAATAGGCCCGTTTCTTCGCTCGTTCACCTTGCCCTGATCGCCTTTTCGGACGATCTTAAAACGGACATAATTATAATGTAGTCGTTCGTGAATGATATCCAGTTTTCGCGTCGGGTACTTGGATTATGATTGACCCAAATGTAGCAACGACCTTGCAGACCCGTCAAGAGAAATGCGGATAAATATAAGATCCAGCGTAACTTATACTTATGTATGGTGCAAAGTTGCACCGTCGATGATAACTGTGTTAACTTTGATGTTAATGCTTGTTTTCATATAATTTGAAAAAATACGAGTATGTTTGAGAAAATTTAATAAAAGAGAGAACAAAGATTGCTTTTAAAAAAATTATGTATATAAAGTTCGGAATATTTGTTAGTATATGTATTCTTTATTGAAATATTTATTTTCTGGCAAAATAATTTAATAAAAAGATTTTACGTTTATATCCTATGAAAAATATTGTACACTGAAAAATTATGAAAGTTATCTTGCATATATGTATATACCATACCGTACCTCAGGTTTTAACATAGTTTCTTATTTCTTATAAAACTGTGTTTAAATCTGAGGTACGGTATGATATGTATGCAAGATGAGATTTATAATTTATCAAAAACGTTTATGGCATCTTCGTGGATACGAAAAGTTATTTGGAAAGTTCAGTTCGGTAGTAAAACAGATACGACCCTGGAAATTGGATTCTCTTTAAAGTTCTATCCGACACAACTATAAATTTCAAGTTCCCTGTGGACAACAAATAAGCTGTTGCTATTTCTTTCCCACTGTCTTTGCAACAGACGCTTTACCGAACTTTTCGTTTCCATCCATTCGATAGAAACTTCGTTACTATAGATCTACGTGAACTGTAAATGTAGCTCTTGATCGAAATATATGATTGTAACTTTCATATCCCTTTAAGTCACGCAGTTTCTCTTCATATTCGACGCTAAAGTGTCTCGTTTATCTTAATTCTCAAAAATTGATATCGAATATAACAATCAAGTCTTTTTTATATTATTTTATATATTACTATTTATTGTATATTCTTCAAACTATTGACAAACTAATTTCTTTTTTATATTTTTATTTTTCGAAAATTTAATTGCATATCGAAAATAATACAGAATCAGTATTGCGCCGAATATCTTATAAAATGTCACTTATGTTTCATTCGTCACCATTAATATAGTACACATTAATGCAAGAAATCATATTCATCGTTATTTTAAAATTGGAATTGGGCATATGCGCATCGAATACATCTAAAGCATTATTTAGGTATGTATACACCGAGCGAAAAAAATGGTTACAATTACTATAATTTAACTACAATTTATAGTAATATATATTTGTAGTTGTTTAAATCACGCAAGTATAGTCAGTCCAATTGTGTTAATAATAGTCACATGCACTGCTTGAAAATCTAATTTTTTCCTTTACATTTTTTTAGTTATTGTTATCACATAAATAGTAAGTGAATTTAAGAAAATAGTTATATCCATTATAATTGCGATTGCATTTACTAAAAATGTTTATTATATTTATCATTTATATTTTGATATTTTACTGTATTAACATTTGAAATTATCATAATTTATAGTACAATTTTTTTTATATTATTTGGGAGAAACTATATATACATTTCTAATGTTGTAGCAGTAATAATCATAAAAATTGTGTTCCTCTAACATAATTATTTTACAATTATAATCGCAAATATCAAACACTTTTCTTTCAGTGTATCTGAATATGTCAGATGTAGGACATAATCGTTCTCTCGAATGTTGGCTTATGATCATTCGGATTTAGTTTATACGGCATTTCGCCAATGCAGCTAATCGTCATTAGCTGGCACATTTAACAACGTTCGCTTCGACATCGAACTGTCACGTTGGCAGCAACAGTGACGGCGGTATCAGTGGTGGTGGCGACGGCGGCTTTTTCGAGCGTAAGGTTGTAATAATCGGATCGATACTCCGGTTTATTCGGACGGTAACACGAAATCGCTTCCACGATGCGACACCAGCGGTATCTCTGTATTCTCTGTAGCAAAACGCGCAATCTGGTCATGTAGTTGCACAGATGCTCTGCTTGTCCATTGTTAAACGAAACGACAAGAGACCGATGCACTTTTCTTTTCAGCATAGAAAATACATATTCAGCCGTTCCACTTGCATATCATTGATTTCCAATCAACGAAAGCATCATCCGATAGGTCATTCGTAAACTTGCGTCCAGTACACGAGCCAGAGGAATCGGCTTAAAAATATGTGACATTGTACTTTTTGTAGCTAGAAATGCCTGTATGATATTTTCAGCTCGCGATAATCTATAAAGCCAGAAAGGAAAAGAGAGTAGGGTAATTAAAGTAATTAGCTTTGATATAATACTTAATGGTAATAAATGTAATATATAGACATATGAATCATACATTTAATGTCAAATCACGACAATATATATTGTTGAACATCTTATAACGTAGACTGAGACTTTTAAAGTGTAACGACGTCAACGCACGGTGTGCAGTTAATTGCGGTACTGTGGAAGATTTTTCAAGATCGTATCACGTTGCGGCGGAGAAAATTTCTCTGTCACGAGAGTGCGAGACGCGTGCTGAGCATGCTAACCCACGTAATTAATAACTGCGTTAGCGATGAATTAGCCCACGCGAGAAGCGCGCCGCGAATATTACTTTTGCATTTTGCGATATATGTTACTTATTTTAGATTAAAATAACTGTGATGGAAGGAGCAACTATTTATATATATATATATGTGTGTGTGTATAAATTATTATATTTATTACATTTATATATATATATATATA
>NW_017305885.1:296803-297701 GCF_001594115.1 Trachymyrmex septentrionalis
AGATATATGATAAAAAAGTTCTGCCGTTGTAAATTGTATTATTATACATTTAAGACGACGATTCTCAGAATTTTTAAGTGAATGTCATGACACAATGTGTAATTTATTTTCTCTCAAGTAATGAATTTATTAATGCTTTCCACAATTCATTTTTACTCGCTTTGGACACACATGATGTATAATTTTTAATATTAGGAAGGAAAGATGTCTTTTCTCTACGCATTTTTTAGAAATTCCGAATACAGCTACATAAAATGCGATACTAATTATTTCTAATTTGCAATGCCATGTATTTTAACTATAATTATACGCGCTCGCTACCGATAGAGTTTTGCAATGGTTTCAAGCATTCCGGAAAGATACGCCAGATGGCGATCGTAGTCTTTCCGTTCGGCTTGGCGTAACACGAGAAGGAAGACAAAGCCGTTTCGACATTATTTTATCAGTCATGTCACGTCAGAAAACCGATACGTACGTCAGCTGAAGTCGATCCTTCGTATCATCACCGCAGTCGATCTCCCTATCGTGCCAAAAATATTATATCACAATAAGAGAAATTTACATATTTTTTAAATATTTCTTAATATTCTTTTTTATGTATTCCTTTTCATGCACAGTATTTACCATATTTTCTATATTTATATATATTTCATATTTTGAGAGAAACTAAAAATGTATATCGTAATAATAATTTAGAGAAAATTTTTTTACAACAATAGTAAAGTTAAAAATAAAGTTGATAATAGAATTAAAAGTCGAAAATAGAAGAATAATAAATAAAAGCACTAAAAATTATTACAAATTAACTAATTAATTAATTAAAGATAATAAATGTGGCGGAATCTCTCTTTACACACACACACACACACACACACACACACACACACACACACACACA
>NW_017305885.1:297760-307484 GCF_001594115.1 Trachymyrmex septentrionalis
ATTACAATATTACATCATATTTGTTAATAAATGTATATTATAATACTTATATTGAATGACAAAAATACTCATCATTGTATACGGAAAATTTTCGACAAAATATTATTAATTGACACTATTTTTTTGGCAATTTTTATCTAGGGAGATTTTGTTTCGAAATTAACGTGCGGGAAAGATCCGTTGTACGGAGAGAAGTATCTCGACGCAAGTATCGAACTGCTAATGATCAGTGTGCGCTTATTCGCATTCGCAAAACCATGCGGGACAGCCACTCGAGGACAGGGACGACTGCTTGCCTCGCGGCGACAAGCGACGCCATAAATGGCATCCTCGATCGAACCCGAGGATCTATTGTCCTCCACGTGCAATCGCGTCGCTCCGATCGCAGTCGAACAGTATTAGAAGTCGATTGTTTCGAAGCGAGTCGCACCGTTTCCACCTACGAGACGTCTACGGTTGATCTTAAGCCTTATTCAAACGAAACGGTACTCGACATTTTTCAAGAAGTTTCGAAATTTCAGTGATATAGTGATATATAGATAAAAGTCTTGGGTCTTTTATATAAAATTCAACTACACAGGCACATATTTTTTAAATTTTACTATTTTTTTTTGGTCTTTTGGTGACGCTAAATGCCGATTCTATAATTCTCAGATGTTTTATTGTACAATAACAACTAAAATAATTGAGATAACTACAAAGATATTTTATTAACACTATTAATAATTATAACGTTATTAATAATTATAAAAATACTATTATATATATTTGTAACATTGTTAATAATTATAAAAATGCTCTTTTATATATATTAGACTATTTTAATGCTCTTAAATCTTTTTTCTTACGTCTTTTAAAAATGTATCGCACAAAAGTTGTTTGACCTTAAGGGAGAAAGCGATATTAATTTGTTTTCTGCTGTCTTTTTTATATCTCTCTTAAGGTCAAACAACTTTTATCCGATACATTTTTTTCTGCAAAAAGCATAAGAAAAAAAGTTATTTAGATGAGGACATTATATAAAATAGCTCTCTCTGTACATGTTATAATAATATTCGAAGAGATCCTCATTGTAGAATGATCCAACTAAACACTATCAGATTACGCATCACTAGGAATTGTTCGTTAGCGTGTCAGAGATAACGTTCTATCTGAACTAGGCTTTACAGTTTAATCACGAAAACATACGTCATCCATAGCTGTTTGTACTTCACTGCACCGCATTGTCGAGGTGGAAGCTAGATTTCTATCCAGTATGGAGCGTCACAAAGATCACTGACTTCCTCTTAACTCAACCACATATATTAAAAGTAAAACTATGACGAATGACCGCAAGATATTCGATATTTACGGAATTATTCAATTGTTTAGGAAAATTAAATCTATAAAAATGTACGCGCGAGGAAATCACTTTCAAAATTTAAATTATGGAATTAACTTTTAATTACACATTTATTACTATTGTCTTGTTGCAATTTTATTTAATTAATATTCGATATATTCGATATATATTTCATTTCTTATGCACTTATCGTCATAATCCGTGGTTAAAAATATTAGATTTTTTGCTTAGACTTCCCTTGTACGTATACGATTATAGTTCGATGATTTACGGCATTGTGGTGGAAATGGGCTAGCCATTAAATTTCGTTCTCTATTCAGTTTCGAAAGTGCCAATCGCGGAACTCGGCCGCATTTAAACGCATTACCTGAGATTTTGCAATAATAAGTCTGACCGATGAAATTATGAGCGCATGAAACATAAAAAGAAATAATGCTAACAGAAAATGTTAAATTGAGTTGACGTAAATTCTCGCTCGTCAATAATAAAATTAATATTTATACGAAACTTTATAAATCAACGTTAATAAAAATTGAAAGAATCTGCTTAAAATCTTCATTAAATAAACAATATTGAATGATTAATTATTGAAGAATAACATCGTGATATTTTTCTTTCTTTTTAAGAAGACAAAAAAAGTTTCATTAAAAAATGCAGATATTTAAAGAAGATATTTTGTCGTTTTCTTTTCATTTCTTGCTCGTTAAAAGGAAAGCATATTTTTACAGCTGTGCTTTTGCCGAGATGCAGTTATGCAATCATGTGCATTATCCATCGTTCTCCTTCGTTCTCTCAAGTTTACTGTCATCGCGGTGAGATCACGCTAAAAGTGATGTCATATAGGCAAGATACTGACTCTTGAATAAAGATCAGCGATGATTACGTAAATACGATTATACTTGATATCAAGACTGCAGTATATAGAAAAAAACAAATTTGCAATTTGCAATTCACACATGAAAATTGAATCGTCCGTTTATTTAACCATTATATAACTATTGTAGCGAACAATATGATTTATCATGGATTATGACGGCACGAGGATCTATTTGCATCCCTGTTGCCTGTTTTGGTCCGATTCTAGCGTCGATACAATGCCAAGGACATTTTCTGCTAATTTACAATTGCACGAGTTAGGCAGATCGATAATTCGATGGCCACCGATGAAACACGTGCGTAAACGGTTAGCCGACGTCAGTAATGCTTACAGTAGTGTAATCGTGTAAAAGTTTTAGTTCTTGAAATTTTGTAAAGATATTTGTTTTAAAGTAATATGTTACTTATTTGTAATTGAAATACATAACTTTCAAAATGAAATGAAATGAAATATTTTACTTTTATCTTATCACTGAAAATATGTTACTTCGGTATTTTACAATCGAGTCCGTCAAAATGTAATTCCTTGGAACGATATGTTTGACTAAATGAAAAAGATATTTAAAGACTTAAAAAAAATCTTTATATATATATATATCATATAAATATATTACATATATAAAAAAAATACATATCCTGCGTTTTATGAAATATTTAGAAAAATTGGAAATTCATATGTTAACGATATCATATATCGAATGCAAGACATATTACATGCTCGAGGGTCAAAAGGGGTACAGAATTAATTAACCGATACACCTCCAGCCGGGATGATGGTGCTAATTATAGCCTGTCCAGTCCGCGTGTTCTTATTCGAACGGTAGTGTTGGCAACGATAATGCCAGCGATATTCTGGCTCGTGAATCATTACTTGCTCAGCCTTGCATAAGTTTTATTAGAATGCCAACGGCTTCGAAAGTTTCAGGGAAAAAAAGTCGAGTTAGCCGGCGCGTCTAGACTATTAGACATCGCAACATGTGACTCACAATTGAGTTGGAAAGATCAGTCTCTGTTCATTAGACAGCAAGTCAGATATTGTAAGATCATCAGTAGAAATGTACGTGCATATTGTCTTGCATTTTAGGATTGTACTTTATTTCTGAAATTTTATCAAGATAAGTCGTCAATTTGAATACGATATTCCAACAAATATTGAAGAAATCTTAAACATATTGTAAGATCTCTTTTATAAAGGAATATTATATATATGTATGGATAACAAGAAAAGAAAAATGGGAAATCTCTAAAAAAGTCAAATGAAAAGAAAGATTTGTGTACTCGACATACTTAAATAAATATTTATAAATATCTCATAAAACGATAGTTTATAATCTTTTAATTTATAATCTTACAAGGGTAAAAAAGATTTTTTTTTATTTATAAATGTTTCTGATTAAGTTGCGAAATTGTTTATGATAACACTATCTATCCAATAATATGAACAGTTGTTTTACAATTTCTATTTATTGCAAATAAGATATATGATTTGTGTCTTTAGAACTTATTTTGATTTTTAATTTAATTTTGTCAACCGAGTTTTTATTTAGATGATTATGAGATGATAGTAAACGAAGATCAGAAAGAAAAACATTTTTATGATGCTCATAATCCTGAAATGTTAGTGCATAGTTAGTTGTAATAAATATACTTTAAAATATCATTTATCGAGCTCAGTAAAGATCCACAATAAAAATTAGCTTTTTAGATTTTGTTGTATTTGAAGTGATACAGTTTCCAATGATACTATGTATAAGTATTATTTTCATGTTTGTTAGAACAAACTAGTTTATTTGATTCTCTTAGAATACTTCTTCTCATAAATTATTTGAATTATCGGTTTAATTTACATCTAGGTGTAAAGGCCACGAATAAAACGTTCCTGAAAACGTTCAGTTTACGTCATCGATCTAGACTGAAAAATGAATGTTCTGGCATAAGATGTTTGTATAAATGTGTTTATATTTTATAGCTCGGAAATAAATGATTATTTTTTTTAAATTATGTTTGTAATAAATTACGTTGTAATAAATTTGATAAAAGTCTTATATGAGAAATATTTATAATGGATTTACTTTGAAATTTAAGAATGAACAAAAAGTGTTTTGCATCACTGGACGATCATAAAAATCTATATATATTTTTAAAAATAAATTATTACACGAACACTGAAAATTTGTCTTCAATCAATTGATTTTTTATTCATTTTTTTATATTATATTACTTTACATAAAATCTTTATTCACAATTCTTTTCAGTATATTTTTGTATATACCTATACGCACAACTTTCAGACATGAGGCTAATTACAACGCTATTAAAATCTTGGCTTTACCTTTAATAACGCCGCTTTTCATCTTTGACATTATATAAAAATCCTTGTGTTAAAGGCATTTTACAGTTTGCAATTATTCAAATCAAAGCACTTTGCTGTCATACTTTAAACATGACGGTTGTACAATCGGGCTGGGTTAATTAGGTTAATCTTTATGCGCTCAAAGAGCAAAATCCTGAACTTCTTGTACATGTCGCTATTTTTTCCTTTCTCCGACGTCCTACCGTTATACTTGTTGCATGATCATCGAGTAAAGCTGATCGAGGTTAAACACAATTTTAATTATTGTTCGCGTAACTAACGAGCATTAACTAGGTTGATTTTCTTCGTGGATATAAAGGGAAGATGTCAAGGATGTTCGCACAAGTAGTTTAATCACAATCGATCGATCTATCTTTTCACTCCAGATCCGATCACTTTGACACCAATTAAATTAACAGGAATAATAAAATTTATAAAAATTGTTGAATATTTAATGCTTCAAAATCTTATTTCAGAATAGCGTTGTCCAACAAGTATTTATCAAATTATAATAAGAAGAAGATTATTATAAGATTATTATAATAAGGCTCAGGGACGGGAACAGTGGCGGGATTTGGTATTTGCGGCAATGAGCTTTCGAGTTCCTAACGCCTAATAATAATAATAATAATAAGAAGAAGAAGAAGAAGAATATAAATCGAAAGTGACAAACTAGTGAAATTATTGATGATATGGTTTACTTGGAAATTAATAGCTATGACATATCGTCGTTAGTGATGAATTAATGACCATGAATCTTTATGTGTGTGTCCAGACAGTTTTTTTTATTAGTTTTTTTATTAGCAACTACCGTTCAATGTCGTGCTATCGCGCCGGAACGTATTATTTTCTCTTCAAGCAATATCACTTTCTATTCGTGAAAAGATATACTCCGTCCATACATATATACGAGAAAGTTTCCGACTACCGAAGGTTATGACCCGAACTTTCCACTTTAAACCTTCTTCGAAGGTTGCCATCGATCATTGATGTTTGAGATCATTGATCACTATTAATTTAATTTCAAGATAAATTTCGAGATAAATTATTATATACAATGCAGTGAGATAAAATGTTAATTATATAGTTATTAATTATAGATACCACATATAGAAAGCCACAATATTTCGTTAATACAATTTTTCAAATATAAAAATTATTTTTTATTTATTTAATTATATTAAGAAAATTGTACATTTATGTAAAACATGTGCCAATAAAATTTTAACGAAACGAAAGCGCTCCGGTTTTCTGTCACGCTATTATATTATAGGAATTTCATGATATACTGTTACTGCTTGCTCGATTTTTATGTAAGATAGTAAAGGATACTAACTGCGGCGGATCTCAAGTGACCGAGAACGATGCTTGTGAAATAAAACGCGTCCATCCGAGGGTTAAAATCCACGATAGATCCTCGTGTACTAGCTCATATAAAGGTTTGCCTCGCGCTAGGTTACATGCATCAATTCCCAAAGTCAATTAATCTAATGGATCCGTCCGCTCGTTTCTCTGCCTTCTACCACCGGGTCCTTTTTGCCTACCCCGCTAACCAAAGTTCTCTACACACACACACACACACTCTCTCTCTCTCTCTCTCTCTCTCTCTCACTGTGAAACTGATGCGTTCGTTGTGCAACGAATACATTTAGGAGCGGTTGCGTGTTTCGCTTAATTTCTATTCGCTCGAATCGACTCCGGCGTCCGATGTGTAAACGCACGTGGAATTTGCTCATAAATTTGCGTGTACACAGTATCTTGCCTTCGATTATGTAAACTGGAGGTATTCGGTGGTTACTATCGTATAATGATAATCGTTGCAATTGTAATTTCTAAGGGGAATTAATAATAAAAAAAATTTACACTTTATTGAATCAACAATTTTTTTTATTTGTAATTTACGTGCTTAAACGCATTTATGTGTGTTTATACATTGAAAAAGAAAAGATGTTATATCAACAATAGTTGTAGGTGTACATTGAAAAAATGATGTATCAGCAATATTATTTTGAAAGTAATATTGATTTAATAACAAATTAAAAAAGTAAAATTTTATTAAAACACACACACACACACACACAGGAGCATAATGTATTTGTTTTCTTAATAGAATTATTGAATTAACAAAATTATTTTCTATTAAAACAACATTGTTTAATGCTATTAAAATAAGATTGTTGATACGTCACCTTTTTCAATATACGCACACAACTATGCACACTGTTTAATCGTTACAATTATCGTGTAATTACATAAAGAGTTCTGTTTTATTCATTTGAATGAGTCTGCAAATGTCCGCAGATTATTGGTATTTTATTACGATTATTACATTGTGCGTCTGCATATAATTAACCTATGGATAAAGTTCAGTTTCAGAAACTGGAGTTTAAAGTCTTAAAAAATTGGAGTTATCTGAATTACATATGATGAATCGACATTTTAAGTGCGGAATGTAATAACGAGAGAATAGTTAAAATCGCGGAATGATATTTTTGCTTTCCCGCGTTAGTTTCTGACACGTGTTTTTATCAGATACAACGCAAGGTGTTTCACTTGCAATCACTATCAGTTACGTTACGTGATGTATATAATGCGCGTTGTAAAAGTTTGTAAAAGTAGGTAAACACGCAGTTATTTTGAAGAGATTTCTCGTGCACTTTCTGACTCGCAGACTTTGTAGGCAAAACAATTCTTAATTGGGTAGAATTTGATTCACGAGAAATGGCGAGTTAGTTTTCCAGATTTTCACCAAAGTATAGAGCATAGGACACTTTACCTGATCCACTTAATTGTATCAAATTATCTTGACATCTTGAATGATATTACTGGCCCACAAAATACGACCTTTCTTTGATTAGAAGCGTGCAAATAGATATTTCTAATGTATTTTGCTCGTTAAATATCCGTTGTCCAAAATGAGCAATAAATTCGTGTTAAATCTAAAAGTTATTACTTTCGCATGACATTAATGAAATTTGAAAAAAAATTTAACGCTGGTGCTACAACGTCTTGAAAACTGTAGAAATTGTCAGTTTTTATTTCTTTCACGCAATTTTTTTTTCTCAAAATTGTGACATGATAGTCAACTGTGAACGACGGATCCGTATTCAACGGGCAAAAATACTATTAGAAATGACTGTTGACGCTAGTAACAAACTTTTTTACGTAAGCCTGTGTAATTACGCGCACCTACTGACATAAATCATAAATGACACTAAATGGTGAAGAATCGATTATTTTTAAAAAAGAATTCCTAGAAATGTACCGTCTGTACACATGCAGCCTCTTTCATACGAGTTATTTTTACCGTGCGTATGATTACCATTGCGTTCTATAGATAACCGACGGCAAATTGATGGGTTACCGCCACGAGTAAACGTATCGGAATCCTTTCATCCTTGATACATACGATAGTTACTTATCATTATGACGACAAACCGATAAAAAACGCACGCACGAAAGATAATTCAGCAAGAGACGACATGCACACATATAATATGTCGCGTTTCCTGTGTATACTTGAGACTTCAAACCGGTATAACGTCGATAATCTCTATTTTTGATTCTGTGAGAATGTAAAAAATAAACTCCACAAAAAATAATTGGAGCATCGGGAATAAAAGACCTATGAGAGTGACAATAATTACGTGATGGTGAAAGGTCTGTTTTTCTTGGCCGGCTGGTAAATATTTTCGAAACTTAAAGTAAGATAAGTATATATTTGATATTTGGCAAAAGAGCGAGAAAGAGAGAATTCTAGTACAGTCTAATGCAAGAATAAGAACAGATCTAAAAATGAGTTTTCTACAACGAGTTATTATCTAAGTTTTAAGTCTTAGGCCGTACAAAAATTGATCAATCGCAATCGATTATTCTTCTCACATTTGATCCTCATTATGGCTGCTCAATTTCTCACGGCTTAAGACTTAAAGTAATGACTTACTGTCGCATTGCTAACATAGAATATGCGTTAATATTTACATTAAGATAACTGTTATACTGATTATTGAAATTTAATTGAAATCTTTCTAGTATACTTTGATTTTATTCTTGGCGCTGTCTTACGTCGTCTCGCAGTGCCATTACCGAAACCAAACCGGACTTCATTTTCACGCGTCAAGATCTAAGCATGTATCGTGCATCTCTGTCGAAAAAATAATTTCTCCACCTTTCATCCACGTCTCATGCAGCATGGCTCTCGTCCAATAAAAATTCGTCACTTTGCATCAACAATAAATCGTTTAATTTTTATGTATGCATTCACATGAATGTTTGCGACTTTTTTTTTTTTCTAGGGAAAGATTCTACAGAAATGCGATATCGCTTTTAAATTGAGATTACGATTGAAATTATATTGATTTTGGATAGTATATATCAGTTTCGTGCGCGAATGACTCGCGATTTCACTGAAGCCTGAGAATCGAGGAGACTCCTGGTGCATATATGTGTGTTTGTGTGTGTGTGTGTGAGTGTGTGTATGTGCGTGTACATACCCATGCACGCATACACGTGGTGCTGCGAAACGAGAGGCGGACGGGCGGGAGCAGCGCGTATCACGCTCGCTGGCAAGATCCAGCAACGAAGAGAGCTCGCGTATCCCCGTTCGACGCTCGACGCGCTCAGTTAGCACGAGACTCGCGATCGGGCAGCACGTTGAACGCGATTGACGGCGTGTGTGCGTGCGTGCGTGCGTGCGTGGTGCGTGCGTTGTATGTGTGTGGAGTACCACGACAACTCGGCTGTTTCCTCTTTCGCGCTTCGATAGATACAGTACGATACGCGAGGAGAGAGATACGCGTGGATGGACAATTCCGTGAAACCGGAGCGCTTTTCTCGGAGGGTTTGTGTTTGCACGCGCCGCGTATACATACCGACGTGTCGAATTAGCAAAATTACACGCGCGCACGGACATCTCGTTCGACGACGCATACACGTGTCAATCGAGCGAAATGTCAAGGATGTGACTTTGCTGTCCCGCTGTACACCTAGCCTTTTGCCTCGCATACGTTTCTCCTCGACTATCCTATACATCTCTCGATTAATACATTCCGCGTACTCTTCTCAGTTCCTTCTCTATTCCGTTTCGGCGGCACGACGAGAGTCGGAAATTTGTAATGTATCTTTCCTTTTTTTTTTTTTTTTTTTTTTTTTCC
>NW_017305885.1:307584-310617 GCF_001594115.1 Trachymyrmex septentrionalis
AGAGTGAATGGATCATTCGCAATTATCGATACGAACTGTCGGTGGACCGTGCCTAGTGTTGGTGCATCGTGAACGATTCTACGCATTCGACGTACTCGTTTCGCGTTCTGATAGTATTCAGTAGTTGTTTGTTGCTCGTACGTGTATAGTGTGCCATAATCCGCGGTATATCTTGTTTTTGATAGCCAACACGGTGAACGATGTTGATCTCTGGAAATTTACGCGCGTGACGCGCGTATCCCTGGATGACGTCGTTGGTCGTCGAGGGATAACGCGTGCCTGCCGGGCGTATTATTCCGTTGATATTAATACCGGCGATGTAAACATTGGTCCGACAATTGGCAAGCTCTGGGTCTTAGACTTGTGCCGGAGGAAGCCCATCATGGCGCTCGATTCTATTCGGCGAGATCGCATTCTCGATGACTCGATTATTCCGAGTTTATTAACGATGAATAATATCGTGTTCGTCGAACGCGACTATTCATCGAACAAGCATCCACTTCCTCATTCAGCTAGAAAAGGCAAAAGAATAGCAATTTTATTCACAAGTAAATTATCTATCATAGGTAAAACCGGATTGACGTGCTTTACCATGAACGAGTTATATAAATATGAATGCTAATGACTTGCTCGATTGCTTATCAGATATGAAAACGTGCAGAAGATATGTAAAACCCATGACAAATAAATTTGGAAAACATCGATGTTATAAATTGAGATTTCGAGGAACGGTTTCATTTAAATGAGTAATTCGAGGAAAAAATGTATAACAAAACCTGAAATTAAACGTGCATAAAATCAATTGTAAACAGGATGCAAAAGACAACAGAATGTGAAAGTGTAAAAGATTTCCATAATATTCTACAGGAAAGAGGTTCTCGTTTTCAGAACATGCAATCGTTTACTCGGAAATATCTCTACTATGTATATCGTTCCATCGAGCTTCTCCGTGCACGTCCACTAAAGACAATTGACTTGTGCGATAGTATCGATCCATTCTCGCGTTCAATTGCAAAAAAAAAAAAGAAAACCGAATTCCTTTGTTCTATCGCGATTAGTTTGCCGACTTACGTTTCTAGGCGGCACTCTAATTTGCAGTTTTACTAATGAATGAATGTTGTAAGAGCGCGCGGCAGCATCCATTCCCCGAGACGCGTGACACGCATAGATGATGCATTGTTCGACGCGATGCTTTTTAATTTGCGCCTCGAGGGTGCAACAGGTCCATTCGAGGAACGGACGCGTGGAACATTATCGCAACGTTATATGCACTGGGTAGTTTGACTAAGAAGATCTATCGATCGATCCAGATCCGATGCTCGGGATGCTTTTATACGCGCCGCTCTCTAGCTTCATTAACTCGCTCAATCGCCTACCAGCGCAGCCTATTTTTCTGCCGACGACCAGTGTCTTATTATAGTTTTATATACCATGGTAATTATGCCATAAAATTATATTGTTTGTGAGAAATTTTTTTACTTAAGGATCGCAATGACTACCTCAAGATTGGAACTGTCACTTTTAAAACTTGTCATTTAATACTTGACAGTTGGGAAATGTAAGCTCCACGATGCTATATACATGTATATGTGTAGTAAATCTTAAACCTCAAGGAATTGACCAATCATAGTCGATTATTCTACTCATTCTTACATTCGACTATGATTGATTAATTTCTATCTCTCTATGTTTGTGTTCGCGAGCTTATCGTAATATATCTTGTACGCAAGTATCGTTATTGCTGTCTTTTCTTCTTGGAAATTCTAAAGTTCACGCGATTTGTGCCGCTGTACTTTTCCGGTTTCTCGCGTCTACATTCTAAAATAGCGTTAATTCATTTACGTTAATAACATTAGGAAGTCGTGGTGAGCTAAGATTCTCCGATGGCCTTACAAAATGCATCTCGTGTTCTCTCCCGTCTCGGGAAGGATTCGCGGCCGCATTTTTCTGGTGAAAAGTGTGCGTTGCAAGTCCCGTTTATCGTTCAAAATCTCTTATCGTTTAAAAATAGTATTAAAATGTACGTTTGGAGTTATTAGACTCGTTTAATACATCTTAATTGTTAAAAAAGAATAT
Organism: Trachymyrmex septentrionalis; assembly: GCF_001594115.1. Classification (NCBI taxonomy): domain Eukaryota; kingdom Metazoa; phylum Arthropoda; class Insecta; order Hymenoptera; family Formicidae; genus Trachymyrmex; species Trachymyrmex septentrionalis. Next base: position 309,661 of record NW_017305885.1, read on the forward strand.
TGAATGAAAAGATATGAAGTATGAAAAAATAATTATACTCTAATTATATAATTGCGATAAATGTGGAACTTTTTTTAATATAAAGTTTAATTTGTTTAATTGTTTAAATTATATTAATTATTATTAATTAATTTGTCTGAAAAGTACATAAAATTTTATTTAAATATGAAAAAAAAAAAGGAATAAAAGTAGATGGATGATAATTTTTTCAAGAATTGTCAATTGAGCTTGCATGGTTACGAGCTTTTACGTAGTGAAAAGGTGAACATTTAATACATAAAAAGATTTAGGATAAGATTAAAACAAATCAAATTATGCTGTCAAATTTTATCAAATTTTTCTCAAATTTTATCAAAGTATTCATGTAACTCGATCTTGACGATCGATCTCAGTGTAACGTGTATTTCACATTGATGTCGACGCGATCTGCACGAGTGCATAAGACTGCTATACAGTGGGTGGTGACGGTGTGATGTTTCGCGGTCGATTCAACACGCCCATTGCGTCAACACGCAATTCTGTCAGCTGCTAGCTGGCGACTGGTGAATGCGATCTATTGCAACTCTTGAAAAAAACAAATGTTTCTAACAACAGTAATAGTACAACAATAATAGACGCACCTAATCTACTTTGTTATTTCTTTATTCCTTCTACTTTATTAATTTCTCTCTATTTCATATCTTTTCGCATGATAATATTTTTCTTACATTTATTTTGTTACAAGGAAAAACATGGAGTAAGTCGTAATTATAAATATTATATAATTATAATTATATCAATTTTGTAAGTTTCCAAGAATATGAATCGCAAGATATTATCGCGTAAATCGCTATCTATTTCACTACACAATATTAGAAAATTATTCTTTTTCGGTATCTTTTTTTTTTTTTTTTTTTTTTTTTTTTTTTTTTTTTTTTTTCCTTTTACAACACCCCGTTAAAATTTTTTTTTTTTTTT
>NW_017305885.1:310656-311985 GCF_001594115.1 Trachymyrmex septentrionalis
AAACGATATTGTGGAATTCGCCTTTGCCTCGCCCTGCCAGGTTGCGCTTGGCGTAGGCAGCAAAAGAGAGTGCATCGTACAACGGAGATATGCACTACCGAGCTCAAGGAGATCCGCTCACACGCACGCGCGTACGCATACGCACGTCGATGCTGTCCTTTGCGACGTCGCCTGGAACGTTCACGAGGACGCGTTGTAATTCCTTCTCACCGACGAGAAACTGCCTTCCTTCCTTGAGCATTGTCGCGTCGAGCACATACAAACGAGAGAAATTTTCAATTCGCCGCACATCGTTCGTTCATTGCATCTCTTTCGTCGATTTTGCATACCGTTTCATTAATCCGCGAACTCTAGGTGATTTGAAAATTTTAAATTGCTCAAGATGACGTTGATTCTACAGCTATTTTTTTTTTTTTTAAGAATCTGCATCATCCTTTACAACTGGAAATTTTCTAATAATTAAATTTTTGATTTTAGAAATTATAGATTTTAGTTGTAATTATTTATAACGATTATTTAAACGAGATTAATTTTTTTATGATTATTTACAAAGATTATAGGAATAAAATATACATATATGTAAGTATTTTTATATATATAGTTTAAATTTATATATTTATAAAATTATAAGTGTTAGTAAAATGAAATCGCGATATTATGTCGTTAATTTATTGAGCAATGGCGCAACAAATCGTCGTTACGAAGCAAATCGCGTGTTACACTCGACATTTCTGATGTCTAGAGAACCTCGTCCGTGTTTATATGAAAATTATTGGTTTTGTCGTGCCTTTTTTATCATGATGGGTGATTCATGCTGCGCGCTTAGGAATGTCGACCTCTTACGACTACGCCCGAAGGAGAAGCCCCGCCGTTCGTTATTCATGATACGACCGGATATCCGTTGTAACTTTATCCTAGCAACGAATGAGATGTTCTATTATCTAAAAACGTATGTTTAATTTCGTGTGTACATATAATAGATACTACGTATACAGAGTATCCCATTTTTAAGTACCATTCTAAATGTTTTTTATTTTTGATTTTATAGAAGCAATGTATTAGACAACAGTAGAACGATTTTAACGCATTTTGATCACGTTATTTTTCTTTAAGATGGAGGAAACATATTTGTTAATTGTTTAAAAAGTAATATGTAGATAAAATGGATAATTTTTTAAATAAGCAGCTATGTTTTCTTTGCACTAATTAATTTATCTTATTGTTTTGTTTCGCTTTTGTGTAAAACACTTTTCTAAAATCAAAAATAAAAAAGATTTTGATGGAAAATTAAAATAGGACACCCTGTATAATACAATATATATATATATA
>NW_017305885.1:312085-313372 GCF_001594115.1 Trachymyrmex septentrionalis
ATATTAAGTAAGATCTATACAGTATCTAACGTATTATGTATATACAACATTTAACGTATATTTAATATTATGCATAAGTTATTTAAGATTTTAGGCAAAAACTTTCTGTTGTATATTCCACTTTGACTTTGTGAGCTTTTACATTAAACATCGTTTTACACTTGATTACAATCGACCGCAGATGATTAGTTTAATTGAATTGGATTTAAAGAGACGAGCGCATGTTTTCTTTTTTTTTTTTTTTTGTTGACATAATAACCATTGAAAGCTCGAGTAAGTTAATGTTATTGAAGGGCCTTATGTAATTTTCTCTCTTTCTCCGCAAAATAGCTTTCTGCAGATCACGCGAGGTTATATAATTTTCGATTAGATACCTTAATGTCTGATAGAAGAACGACCGGGCTAGATAATTGCCAGAACGTTTTAACGATATTACGAACAAAGTGAATTCATGAATATTAGTTCTCGCAATTTTCCCTTGCAATTTCTCAGACGAACACTCGCCAGCAAATTCAGTTTGTTTCGGCATGACTTAACGTAACAATGATATTACCACGATGGACTATTAGATCACTTCGATGACCGTAATATCTACATTGTACAACACAGTACGTAGTTCATTCGATATCTGATGTTATGAACTGATAAGGAATGCATAACCTTTAGACATTCGCGAGTATACCGGAAATAGTGAGATCACGTTGTATTTACTGTGTTATTTGCACATTTCACACGTTGGATTAGAATCATTTACAGTGCTTCACTTACAACATTTCGTGGAAAACTGTTCCGACATTTTAACATGTCATAAAATATCGTAAGATTAAGAGCCAAATTAATTTTGATGAATAATATTAATTTCGGCAAATTTAAAGAGCGTAAAATTCTGAATATTTTAATGGGAAAAATACATTTTTTCTGTTACTCTCTTTCATAATAATCTCAACTTAACGTTTTTTATTTTACATTTTTATTTCTTTATTTTTCACGCGATTATTTGTAACGATGTGCGATAAGATTTAACGATTAAAATGGCGTGAATTCCATAATACTTTTCACGTTCATAAACAAGATGGTTTTCACCGAGATTAAATTCGCTTTAAGACTTTAATTGGGGCATATGTTGAAAGTAGGTTTTGGATTCTGTCTGCATATGTTTAAAGAGTTTCCCTTCGCATGTTTTATAGAAATAATGCCTGCGGACGCAATAAAGTGCCATTAATTATTCCGATTATAGAATTAATCGTCCTGTCTTTAACGAATTTTTTCACCGCGTTCGTCGCATTA
>NW_017305885.1:313472-315062 GCF_001594115.1 Trachymyrmex septentrionalis
GTAAAGTGCCATTAATTATTCCGATTATAGAATTAGCGTTAATCGTCCTGTCTTTAACGAATTTTTTCACCGCGTTCGTCGCATTATGTTGATTTAGTGGAAACGTATAAATATTTGTTATCTTATTATTATAAATGGCATCGTTGCACTTAAGTCATTTCGTTAGAATTGTAATTAATTAAATTGATAATTAATTGATAAATTTTGTGATATGTGACCGCACGCTGTTCTGACTTAAACTCCAAGAGACTTGTGCGAAAATCAATTTATAGGATATCCATCGTATAACTGTCTTTCTAGAATGGAAAAGCGTGAAAAATGAAAATTTTATGTTTGTATACCTGCGCACATATACACACACATATACAAAAAATTTTCACTTTTCTACCTTAGGACAAAAGTTACATTATTGATCCCTAGAGAAAATGAATGTACAAAGACATTTACATTACGCTAATGTAAATATAATTTAATGTATGTTATTTGTGACTTTCCGCGTGAGACGGCTCGATAATCACAGTTTGAAAAGACAACTTCGCTTTGTTCGGTTGTAGATTTGAAAATGCAGACGGTTTCGGTAATGTGCGTCCCTTATCATGACTTTCAGGAGATGGTTTATCGGGTGCAGTGACCCTCAACTAATTGCATCCGCGCCGTGATGTAGCTCATCCATTCTCTACGCCGGGAATTTTAAGGTCTTTAAGGGCGTAAGGAAACGGGATCGATAAATGTAACGAGCGCAGCATCCAGGTGCGCTCACAATTCGCACTTAACTCCTCTACGGCGAGATACTGCGAGATCAGTATCATTTAATTTTCTTCGAGCAACGGAACGCTTCTGAGTAGTAAAAAACTGTTGGAATGTCCATAATGTTATTTTAGTTCGTTCCATAATGTTATTTCAGTAAAATTTATTTTTCTTGAAATATCTAAAATTACATAAATCTATTTTTAAATGACCAGTTGTAATTTCGGAAAGAAATAAACTCTCTTTATCTTAGATTATTTTAACGTATGCAAAATGTAATTCAGAAATTGGACTAAATGAAGACCAGTACGGGTAGAATAAACAATCATTATTCTTCCTGCGATTTCTTTCTCAGTATCATAGCGTATATATATATATATAATCGTCGCAAGAGATTTATTTCGATCAACATTTAATTTCTATCATTCGTCTTCTAATATAGATGAAGTTTTAATTGTGCTCTCAGAAGCATCTCCTAATTGCCTTTAAATTAAATTACGGTAAGCCGTTTAAATATTTGGGAATTGCGATAAAGATTACTTTCATCCACCTGCCGGGGACATCAACCTGGGCAGCAACACCTGCGAGCAACACACTGCTTGTAAAATCCCCATCGTCGTATCGAATTCGCGTAAGCGATGTGAGTAGTAGCACCAATGAGAAGGCATCGTACGCAAATCTAATTAATTATCACCGCGTCGCGATTAAAGGAAGGAAGCTGCGTAATGTATCGTCGTCGTCGTGTCGCCATCGTCGTGATTGTAACCACGTTATTATCAATCAAGATCTCTCGCGTCTCTCGTTTGCGTTACGACGTTTGCGTTACATTCAAAGCAAGATCGA
>NW_017305885.1:315162-319134 GCF_001594115.1 Trachymyrmex septentrionalis
ATCGTGATTGTAACCACGTTATTATCAATCAAGATCTCTCTCGTTTGCGTTACGACGTTTGCGTTACATTCAAAGCAAGATCGATTTGCTCAAAATGTTACGTCGAATGTCGAATTGCAATCGCTGAAATGACACGAGAACTCGGAAATTCAACTCGTTCAAACTCCTGTTTATTCATATAGTATAACAAACTTACTTATCCATATAGCATATAATACAGTGAAAGTCGAGAGAAGTAATCGTTGGAATTCGACGAAAAATTGGACAAAAGCTTGGTACGCGAGAAGAGTTGTTGAACGATTGCTGCTGAATTGTAAACTGATTCTGAAAGTGTTGATACATGTGCAACCGCTACAGTTCGCAAGGTCGCAATTTACCAAACGGCAACTTTACTCTGCCACGCCACAGTTAAATTGCTCGAAAGTTTGGCTTAACGCGAAACTCTGTGCGCTTTACCACGGCAAACGAGTTGAATGACCGTTGAGAAACTACACGAAGAATCAAAAGGACGCGTCGATGAAGAAAATATATTATTAAAAAAAGTGATTAAAGGAGTTTTAAGGAGATTAAAGGAGGAGAGTTTTTAATCGTCGGCAGAAGACGGATCGATAGATCCATTTTAATTAACGATTTCCGTGATCGTGATACATTAGAACTAAATTATCCCGAATGTAGCTTTCTCTTTTCGAGCTCATGGATTTTGTTCGCTTCATGGAAGCGACTTAAACACGTAAACCGCATAAAATTATCGAACGGTCCGCAGCTGCGCTCGACATCCTGTCGTTTAGGAAACAAGAGGTATTGAGATCTCTCATAGTAAGTGTTACAGGGAAGGCAAAAAGCCGCGAGGAGTCGTGAAAGGAACGGAAGATCGGGCCAACTTTCTCTCGCTGTGGTAACAAAGATATCTAAAACTTCGCGATTGGAACGCGTTCTGATTCATAATATAATCTTAGCGTTCCGAGAAGACATTCCGAAGTCATATTACGCACAGCGGTAGCCTGAGTAGCAGAACGGTTACGACGAGAGCAAAACAGAGAGTTACCGCCAAAAGATATTACGACAAATATTACATCATTAAGACCGAGATTACAAGAGTAAAAGGAAAGGGAAGTTTAGAGAGGAAAAAAAATATTCTTTTCAAGCTAAAGCGCGCGCAGAGAGCTCTAATAAATTTTTCGAAATATCTTAAAAGATATTCCAAAATTAAGAATCTCGTAAGGAGGAGGGAGAGCTATTTGTTAAGTGTACAATTTCTTTCATAGCAGCAGAATCAATATACGTTCTTAGAATCGTATTTACGTACATAGAAAAAAAGAAATTTCTTCTCGCGGAAGAGGGGGCCGTGTGTGTGTTTTTTTTTTATCGTTAAATCACATCTGAGAATTCCGGTGCACGGTATCGAACGGTGAAGCCTGTTCGCGGCAGGGCGTTCCTATTTTCGCGACAGAAGGGAACGCGCTCTGGTCGATTACAGACCGGCGGAAGAGAGCGGGTTTTCGTCGTCAGCGGCCGTGTACGGCAAGAAATCCAGCAGGATTGCTCCGCACGTGGACGCGATGTACGTGATGGAAACGGGTGGCCACAAAGTGGCACCCGTGCCCACGTCGACGCGGGTCAAGAAAGTCGTAGACTACAACAAGACGATGAACCAGCATCATCATCATCGTCATCACGAGAGTGGCGGCGGCGGTGAACGCGGCGGTGGCGGGACGCACATTGCTGCGACGGTGAAGAACACGGTACGCCGATTGTTGCGACGTACCAAGAGCCATCGAGACACGCCCTCGACGAACGCCTCGACGATGACCTCCGCCGTCACCAACGGCCATCCTATTGTCCCGCCGTCTACGCGTATATCCAGGAACTACGACGTGCCTCCTCCTTCAACAAACTTTAAACGCTATTCCAGGGCGCGCGTCAGGCTCCAGGTAAGAAAACAAGACATCATTATTGAACTTCTCTCTTGAGAACTATTAAACTTCTCTCTCGTCGCGAGCGTTTTTTTTTTTTATTGTTTTTTTTCCCCCCCGAAACTCTGAGTTCGCGTTTCGACTTTTTTCATGATGAATTTTCTGTTATAATTGATTACGTCCAATTGTAGCAGTACGAAGTCCAGTTATACATACATATAATTGCGCGACAGTTGCAGGAATTTATTAAAAGTTTATTCGGTACAATGATAACAGTTAACGACTGGTGAATAAATATCTTTCTTTATCGATTTTTACGAGATTGAAATGCGTGCAATCCGTTGGATACATTGGAACCAGTTTGCCATCTGCGGATAATAACGACCTAAAAAAAAAAAAAGCGAATCGGCGCTTGCACCACTAACGAAGAAGTTGGATACAAACGGCGATGTTATCGGTTGTTTATTTGCGACAGGTGCGCGGAATACACCGTGCAGAGAATGAAATACGCGGGGTTTGTGTCAAGTTAATCGTCCATTGAGCCTAATAATTAGGAGGAATGGAGTGATCGATATACTTGCTTGAGAAAGTGTCGATTTCTCACTTTTCGCAAGGAGTATATCAATTAATTGCTATGAGCACTTTTACGAAATAATAATATTAATAATTTTGTTTTATTAGTCACACGATAGTTGCACACTTTGTACAATTTTTTTATCTTAAATTTTTGCTGGTTATTTCTATCGTTTATGGTTCCACTGCAGATTAATTGTATGAACGAGGAAACGTGATGAAAAAACTGAATTTGATTCGCAGAAACTATTATTAAACATATGATTTACGATCACATATCAGTCATCTCGATAAAGTGAGATCATCAAAGTTCTCTCGGAAACTTTCTCGATTCGAGGAAGAATAATTTCGTGAATTTATAGAGAACATTGTAATTGTTAATTTTTATTTCTTAGAGAAATCAGAAAATGTAGGAAATTTTTATTTCTTACATATTCCATGCAAAATCTTAACAAAGAGTTGAATAACTTTATTATTAATTAATTCATGAAATATAATATGAAAAGATTACATGACGTAAATTATATTTTACAAAATCTTCAAACAAAATCTGGAGTAGGATTTATAAAATACATATGCAATATATAATTTTTAGAAGTTTATTATACTAAAGTAATGAAAAATAAATTTATTACTTTTCTCTTTTTTTCCAAGGTATGATTATTTTATCATTAAGTTGTTTTGTATTTTTATATTTTTTTGCTTTTTCTGACAGTCATTTTAATTGGTATTTATCTAAGTCTTCATTATAAGTTATCTTTTTCTCAAATATGTAAAAGGAAAAGGTTTTTTTGAGACCGACTTATGGACTATTTTTTACAAAAGAGGAGCAACGCAAAATGAAAAGTTCAAACCTCCTTAGCGACTTTTCTCCGTAATACGATTCTTTATTAACATGTTCTTTTAATTCTTCGTGCAATTCTTGATGGTCGTTTAACTGTATAATTGATTTTATAAAAGCGTTTGCAGAGCTCAATTAATTCTTGAATAGTTAATTCGTAGTAGTACAAACGAAAGAAGGATAATTTATTTTATAACCTGTCGAAATAATTATTAATCTCTTTTAATGTACCTCGTATTTTATCAAAATGTAAATCTTATTAATATTCGCAAAAATAAAATTTTTTTTTATCATTCTTGAACACGAATTGTGTTCTTTGTTTGCAGATTTGTATTTTCTGCGCATTGTCGTAGGGCGAATCCACTGGAAACCTTGCATTATTATCGTATTTTAGTCTGTAAGGACAATGTGCCGATGTACTTTCCAATATTACGAAAGCTACAAGTCTCTCCGCCTTCGTGACGAACGAAGGAAAACCTGCGAGAAGTAATCGAGCCGAGCTGTGCGCGCCTGTCAACCGTGTAACGTTGCGTTTTCGCTGTTGGTTTCCTTTCACTGTTGCTTCGTGTGTGTGTGTGTGTGTGTGTGTGTGTGTGTGTGTGTGTGTGTGTGTGTGTGTGTGTGTGTGTGTGTGTGTGTGTGTGT
>NW_017305885.1:319146-344155 GCF_001594115.1 Trachymyrmex septentrionalis
GTGTGTGTGTGTGTGTTGCACGTGACACCAATGTGGTAGTTACGTGTATCACGCACGCAAGCTGCAACGCACCTTCGCAGCCTGCACAGGTGCAGGCCCATATTGGCGTAGTTGCGAAGGCGAGGACTGCAGTTTGCACCTGACTAGCTCATTTGTCGAGACAGGCATCAGTCAAGGTTCGAATTTTCTTCATGCAATCTATAGTGGTTATTAAAAAATCTGTACCCCTCCTTTTCCTGTCCTTCCAGGAAAATCGCTACAGAATTTTTCCTTCAGAATGTTAACTCATATCTAATTATTCTGCATTTTACTAAGATGAAAATTTTTAATAGGATAAGATGATTTTAATGATAACTTCAATTTTAATCATTTCAACAATTTAAGAACAAATATCGACAGCAATTCTCTTTCTTAAATAATTAGACGTACAGGATATTGATGTAGGTAGAGATAATCGAAATAGTAATCAAAGAATTTGTTTAATATTATAATAATCAGTATAATTATTATTATGCAAAGCCAGAAGAGAGCTGAAGAGCTAACAATAATTACCTGCTCTAGAAATTCTTATTTCGCTACAGCGAATCCTACATCTACAGAGCTATAATTTCATTCTTGCTTTCTCCACAAATCTCTTCTTCAAGTGTGTCACTTGGAAAGGTCAAACTGAAATTTGCACTCATTGTGTATACTAAGAACTTTGAGATTCTATTCTATGCAATATCTCATTATCCGCACGTGGAAGCATCAGACCTTCTTTGTAAATTTATAGGTTGTCTCCTATGGCATCTATTAAAATTTCTCGTTGTTTGCTTATTGAATACTATACAGTGCTTAAAGTAGTTGTTTGCATTATAAATTCCATTATATTATTGCATAACGGCAGAGCTGGTGTACACATCAAGAAGTTTGTACCTACATATGTGTGTTCAGTGTTACAGAACTCATCAATTGTGCTAGTAGCAGTAGAACTTTGTTTATCCGAACTTGTCGGGGGACAAGACAGTTTTGATAACCGAATGGTTTAGATAATAGAGATAATTCTCCTCTCTACCAGTTCTTATTAGTTCCGATAATAGAAGTTGACATTCTGAAAACTGGAGTCGAGCACATCGAGCTTCTATTATTTAAATTACGGCGTTGTAGTTCTGATAATAGTTGAGCTATGAATTCGGAAATTTGAATTCGAACGTAAACTTGTTCGTGTAGACTGCAGATAAATGAAATTTTATATTTTTCAGATTCTTTGACTAATTTGGAATCAATTTTTTCTTGACAAGTTAAAATATTTATTTCTATGTTATCATCCATAAATATTTAATTATTGTGTATTGATAATTCTGATTACATATGAGGACAGATTAGTTGCTTCAGCACGTGCACACTTAGCAATAAAATTTCTCTATTTCATATAAAAAATGTATCGTTTAATATTTACACGAATATATGAAATATAATTCAAGTACTGTATTATGAAACACCACTGTATTATGAAAGAACTAAAAGAATCGAAAATAGTCTCTTTAAAGTCTTATGAATGCGAAAGCATCTGACGGCTTAATGCTCCAGTTGTACGTGCTGCAGTCTGGTGGAAACATAAGCAACTTATTACACTTTGTCTATTTAATGATCTGTAAGATAAAATATATATTATTGTCTTGCAGTAAAGAATTAATTTAATTTCTTTCTTCTCTTTCTTTTTTTTATAATAAATCTAAAAGTATTATAAAGAAATTTCTTAATTATTGTATTTAAATAGTCGAAAGATAACAAGATAAGGCGTTGTAACTTGTATATTTACAATTTTCAATAAAAGAAGGAAAATACCACATTCCTATTTTGATAAGAAAAAAGTTTCTATTAATTTCAGTGTTGTTTTTCGGTTTACGATGCACATTCTCAACTTGAAATTTAATTAATTTTCTTATCAGCTTTGTTCCTGCAAAAAGACTCTTATTTTTATAATATTTTCATTATTTTTTACTCTGACTTCGCTGCAGAAAGGAGTTTTCTTTATCTCTATTGTGTTGTTTACACATTTAAACACTCCATATTAATCCCGCGCAAGTTAAACCAGTGCCGAGATCCTGTGCTTGGCTTCCTGTACGTGACGCGTCGAGACCTCGCTATTTTCAGAAGGTAGAAAATACGGGGTGTTCGCTATCGAGCAGCCGACTCATGTTTTCCTTTCGTTTCGAACAATATTGATGGAGACATGATTCGTATGTTGCACATTTAACGCATGCTTTTGAAAAGATAGAAATAAAGTTTCATCGCAGCAAAACGGATATCCGTTGTTTTCTGTTAAATCGTGAACGGTAGTATTTATTAGGATGTCGAACGATGTCATCTATTAGAATTGTTCGTGAAATATTTTTACGCTAACAGAGGTAAAATAATATATTAAATTGCATCAATTTGTACGAGGTATATACTATTCGCGTAAAGAGCTCGATGTATTTGCAAACAAGAGTGAACAAAAGCGCGCTTCAGGCGCTTTCGATATTTTTAACTGTTCGTTATTTTCGCTCTCGTATGTTACTCCCGATAATTTATCGACGTTTGAGTAGAAAAACAAGCCCCACCAAAATCGATCGGCTCTTTATATACACTCGTTCTGCAGGCATTTAGGTTTATGAATAAGAGAACGACCTATGCGACGAGTTCGAAAGATTTTCGCGAAGTTGCAATCTCGTCTTTTTAGTAAGGGATTTTTACTTTACAGCTTCAGTCATTAAATCTGCGTGGCGATTTATTCACAAAGTGATAAGTAAAAAATGATTGTAGCTTATTGTACAGGATGTTCACTGTTTTAAATTATAATGCGAAAATATTGCAAACATTTAAAATGACAAAAACATGATAGTGATAGGTACATCTTGATAATTATGTTGTAACGAACTGTATAATACAATATACATATATTCACATATTGGATACTTTACATACTTCCTAAATTCTTTGAACTGGAATCTCACTCTAAAGAATGAAAACTGACAATGAGTCACTCTGGAAAAAAGAGTGGCTCAATCTTCAATCTTTAAGACTAAGATCTATGTACTTAACAGTAAGATTCTCTCTAAAAGTTTTAGAGAGTATGAATCGAGAAAATGTTACGAATAGTTTTCCTGATGTCGTTTGACAAACTTGCATTTCACGTGTTGCGAGCGGAAGTAGTTAATGCATTAATGCAATACTAGCGTTGATCAGATTATATATGTATGTAATTACGAAACAATCAATCCTGTGCAATTATCGCTACATGTTATGGAGAATTTGCATTTTGCTGCGGTAAATTTGTCGCGTGAACACGAATGCTCGTACGTTGCATCGTGCAAAATTGGCCGTTGTCGACGACGAGTCAGAGAGTATATTTCAAACGATTCACTTCCGTGATAGTTGAGAGATCGTACGTCGGTACGCCTGGGCTAGATTCGTATACGAACATTGGATGGGAGTTTCATCAAGGCCACACTTATCAAACAATTCAAACTCCCCCAGTACATGCCATGCGTGCAAATACGTGGCGAATTATTTAAAATATTCAGTTGTTAAATAAAAAATGTAATAGTGATAGTTGTAATAAAGGCAATTGCTTTAAATTGATATGATATGTAGTAGAAGAATATTTCCATCTAGGCCAGTAATGGCGAAAGACGAAATAAAATCTTTCTTTTTGCTTATTTAATATTAATATAGTTATTTATTAACATACACACATAAGGTTGTGTTGAAACTTTATTTCAAGTGATGATTCGCCGCCTTCGTTCTGCAAAAATGCGGAGTACAAATTTGAACGCCGCGAATTATTTTTAGATCGTATTCCCTAAGGCCTCTAATAATAATGTCAGTCATTGAAGGTTATCGATCCAATAAATGAGGCAGTCGTCGTAAAAATAACTTGCGTGTATCGATCGTGGGTGTACGTATTGACTTTACACATCATGTGATGAACTTTTATACTTTCTCATTGCATCCATATGGATCACACATAGTTAAGAAAAGGTCTATTCTTTTTGCGGATAACATATTGTAATTTAAATGTGACATATTTTATATTTCTTTATTTGCTTGAAAGATTAGACTTTAATGAGTAAGCATAATAATACGATGTATGTTATGAATATTCATTTTTATAACATTATTATTTATTTACCTCTAATCTTTTGCATATTTTTAAAGATAAATTCAATGGAAATTTTTTGAAATAATATTTTTAATAATATCGTTAATGGTTACAAGTTTTAGTTTCCATTACACAAAAAATAGGAAACATGAGTATGTAAAATATTTGATCCTAAAATTCGCAGAAACAAATTCAACTCTTATTTTCCTGCGCAATCTCTGCATTCACAATATTTGTTATCAAAGTTATTTTTACGAAGTTATAAAAATTTTTAATATTGCCGGTAAAGAGAACGTTGTAAATATCGGATTACATAAACAGGTGTGAATAAATTATGGAATATTATTGCGAATATTTAAATTATCGAATAGATAGAGATTATATAGACAGAGATATTTCTTATTGAGATATATGTAATTGGATAAGTATTTATTGAATATGAGCATTTATTTTTTTTTATATTATTTATTATTTTTTTATATATTATAAAAAATTTGATGAGAAAGAAATGTTTTTAACTTACAGAGTAATGTATTTATATATATGTTTACATTATTTGTAATTCTTATTTTTATGAAGTAATTTAATCTTAATTCTCTTTTATCGTGAGCTTTCCTCATATGATGGAAAATACCACGCCTGTTAATGTTTACGCACTTGTGCGCGATATGTGAGTAGAATGATTAATTAATCGAAATTTCATATCACAACATTTCTTATTGCATCAGAGTTGATTCCAAGTTTCAAGAAACTTGGTACTCATTGCTAATTTTACAATGTTAATAGTAATGTTTCTAAAACCAATTGATTTACGTAATGCGAATTTATACGCATTATTTCTGATGATAAACAAAATATTTAATTTGTTAGTTTATGAAACAACATATCTTATAAATGAATTCTCGTAAAATTACAATGACCTTGATGGAACTAAATTTTAATTTCTTAATTTACAAGTGCGTGTATATAATATTGATTAATATCAAAAATATGCCGAATAATTTATAAATTCTGCAATTAGTGCAATTTGAAAATGTATCGTAATTAGCTTTATAAATGACGCACGGAAAATGATAATTCATTTACGTAACTGTTAAAAGTCGGTTTTTAAATACAGTAAACGTTGATAGTGATTTATAAATTTTTCACGCATACACATGTACAGTGATAATTTGCAAAAACATTAAACATACAGTGAAAGATAAGATTTTTACCGTCAACTATTTCATAAACGCGGTGATAAAGTTAATCATCCATGCATAAATTCATGTGATTTTGCTGCTTGTTTAACCAAAGTTTAATTAGAGTGATTTTATAATTTTAATTAATAATGGGACACGAGTTTGGTTAAATATTTATTGCTAAATTTCAAACAATGTACAATTCAATCAACAAACTACGTTTCGACCAGGTTAATTAGTTATATTAATTTGTTTTATTTGATTGAACCTCATTTTGTTTTTTATTTTCAATTTGTGAGAGATTTCGGATGTATTTTGATAAATGGGCATAGGCAGGTCTTGCGAGTTCAACAATTATTTTAATATGTAAAATAAAATTATTAATCAAGCATGTATTATCTTCGAGTCTTTCTTAACATCTAAAAAATTATTTACAAATATTTGCAACTAGCAGTATATTCGTATATTAACAACGATGTATTAGCGATTCTTTCAAAATAAATCTATATATCTTACATTTATGATTTAGTCATCCTCTTAATAATTTTCCATATTGCTCAAATATTTCTTATCGACTATCTGACTATTTTATTCCTATCGTAATGTTACGAAAAATATTTGCAAAAAATAACTCGCGAACGCCAAGAATAGCTTCATCTCACAAAAGACATTAATAATACCGCAAAGCAAAAAATGTAGTGAGTTTATATAAAGATGTAGGAAGAACAAAGGGATGATTTTACGAAACTTTCATGATATTTGATCAATGCCATTTTTTTTTATTTTTTATTTATTTATCATCATTCTTTTTTTTAATATAATGTCGCTATCGATGATTCACAAATTTCTGTAGAGTGTTCGATGCATTATCTTGGTTGTTATACCCGTCACGTGGAAAAAGTTCCATAAATATCACGAGTGTAAATACTAGAGTTTTAAACCAAAAGACGTCGTTACATGACAGATAACAGAAAAGTTCGATGGCTTAGGTCGCAAAAAGATTATGGTTTTAATAAAACTGAATTATCAAAGCATTGATAAATATGGAATATATTGAGTTTTTATTAGTGGAATGCTCGATAATGTATTCAGCGATATATTACGATCACTTGTAACAAAATTGGATTGATACGAAATAGTTTTCATAGTTTATATAATTTGGTATTTTGATATTTTGAGAGAGAATGTTGACATTTGAAGCTAATAATAATTAATTGCTATTTAAATTAATTTATAAAATCGAACATAGTTACTTCGACATTCTTCTAGAGAGAATAATAAAGACCGTTAAAAAAATAAAATAAAATTACAGTTGATACCAAAAAACTTAGGATTTTGCATTAGTTATTTTCGTCGAAGATATTACTGAATAGACGTTTATTATCTTAAGACACGTGACATGAGAGAAATGCATTCTGTCTATCGTACCTGCACGTGTGTTAACCGATAAGGAAACGTTTGTTTAATGGAGGCTTTGCAACATTTTAATTTAACACATGATTTATAGCGCACTTACGTATCAGTTATGACAGTACATTTTTTCTTATTAAATTCTTTTTAACCATCTTATGCGAAAGGTTAGCACCATTTATTATATTAAAGTTATGAATACGTTACAATGAAATTTATGGATCGCTTCTCCCTAATACATCTATGTTTATTAAATATATATAGGCATACTATTTTATTATTCATATATTTCTATAGACATGTATATATAGGAATATATGCTCGAAAGAAAAATTTGTCATCTTACGGCTCGTAATTCTAGTAATTTTTTATGTTTTGACATTTTAAAATAAATCGATTTTTATTCTACGAAATATCGTTTCTGCGGCATTACTAATGGTTTTAGAATATGAAATTACATAACGTTAAGCTGCAATATTATAGCGGAGTATGTTTAATCAAGTCTTTTCATTTTACGTAAAATATAAAAAATGATAATTAGTAGATTACTTTTATTAAAGATGTACAGTACATCTATTACGACCAAGAATTATGTAAAATTATTACAAAGAAAGAGGAAATCGCGATAAGCCGAATAATTCGAATAAAGTTGGAACGGTATGAAAACGAGTCGGAAATATAATACTATTTTATTTAAGTTTTATAGAAAAAAAAATTTCATTTATTCTCGTTGCGGATGAAGAGTACTCAATGAAAAATCATTGATCAGTCATAACGTGATGTGCAGCCGAGGCGAGATAATTTTGCAACACGTGCAATGTAATATTATATGTATTCGGCACAGCGAATTCTTACGCTGTCGAAAATAAGTTTAAATTGGTACGCGCGTGACCTTCTCGTAACATGTGAAATGATTGAATCGTATTTACGATCGATAAATCCGTCATTGCGCCACATACGCTAATGCGCGCGCAAATCTTTTCGCTTCCAAAACTTGACCCGAATGGATTTCGCACGGGTTTTCGAAGCAGACGGATGGCAAGATTTATTATGTCGACACGAATGAACGCGGAAACGTTCGGTGCGGAATAGATTCTTGCAGAATCCCTCAACGGTCGACTGATTACGATAATCGTGACATTGCCGAATTTATTTCCTACGAGTCGATTTCTTACATGGAATGTTCAATGTCAGTTAATATTGTTATCGATTATTATTAAAATATCATCAACTAAAATTAATAAAATTAATGCAAATAATATAAATTTAATCACCGGGATATTAATTCTCTGCTTTTCTTTTTTCACCATTGAAAAGTTTTATTGGCGTGTGTTATTATTTTTATATTATGTGAATAGTTATCATGTTATCATGTTATGTCTTAAGATAATATATTGTATTTGCTGTCACACTTTATCATGCAATTGAAAGATAATGCATAGCGTAAATTAAGCCATAAGGTGTTTTTCGACTAACGAACGCGAGAAGCTTTTCGATATCGAGAAGCTCCGATTTCGTAAAGCTGAAAACTATTCTTAGTTCGCCATCCACTTTTGCCGCGTGTCGTCATGCGGATTTGTAAAGCCATAAACGCAGATAAAAGCATCTCAATATTTGCGTAGCAAACGCATTGCGCGATGCATCGTTAAGCAGCTGCTGAAGCGATGTCGGAATGGAAATTTTTTATTCGCCGACGCCGATTGTGCGCTGCGATGTGTCTGCATAATTAATCCCGACATGCGACAAAAGTACACGAATGCATACACAGTTAGCAAGATGTTTCCTTTTTAGGTTTTTTAAAGTTTCTTTCAAACAATTCCTACTGATGAGCACGTTATCGAATAAATAACTTTCGCCTCGGTATGATATTGTAACATTCGACTAAATTATTAACGGTGTAATTAAGCGAATTAATGAAGATATCGTTATTTTATTAGTACTTGCGCTACGAGTTTGTATGCAACTTTTGGAAAATATAATTCAATTTTTCAATAATCAAAGAAATATAGGCTCTGATGATAGAAATCAATAATAGTTAAAAAGCCTCTGAGAGCCGACGCTAGTTTTAGTTGCGCACAATAATTTTATTATTTTCAATTCACACATAAGATAAAATAAATATGCGTTTTGGGTCCTCTTCAGTATTAAGTCGTCGCGTAACTAATAATTCATGCATTACATACAATGATGTTGCGTATAAAATTCTTACAATTACATACAAAGATGTTGTATTATGTCGAATCGCTTGAATAGCATTTTTCGTCATCGAAGTATCATTTGCATTTGTGATTTTGTATTTAGAACTATTATTAAATTTCTTAGCTTACTAAATTGTGGCAAATATGACATGTTAATTAATTATTGGGCGAGAATACAATGCAAAATGATTATGATATATACATTATTAACTTACATGACAGTTTCAGATTGCTACGACTATCGATGTTACCAATATACACAGCTCATGTTCGTAATGAGAACATATAATATATTTATACAATAATACACATATTATTCTTAATTAGCATTACTAAAGAGGGGAAAAATCTTCGAAATTAAAGCATATATATAGGATACAAAAATTCTGCATTGTTTTTTTATTCGAACCACTGTTTTGTTTATGAATAAAAATTATTTCTGATAATAGTCGTTTATTATATAATTATTTTCTTTGTCAAAAATTTTTATATTATCTTAATCGAAATCGTGAGATAATTTCTGTCTATGCTCCGTGATCACAGAATGCTGTGTCGTATTCTAGTTTATGTGGTTCTTTCTCTTCTCAATTTTTCAACTTCTAAAACAGCGTATCTTATTCTCGTCATTCTGTTTAAGCAGAGGCATTGGGAAAGCTTGGAAAGATTTTGAAACCGGGGCGTTCTTAAAAAAGACTACGCACAAAGTAAAAATAGTATCGTATTTCTTATTTAATAATACATTCATATATTTTGTCAGTATCTTCGTCACAGCATATATCAATGCAAACTTTATTTTTCACTTTACGTATTGTATATTAAATAATTATTCAGAAAGACAATGTCATTCTTGATTTCGCTGATAACCCGGAACCAATTTGCAACGCGCTTATTAGCTACATGTCCAACCAAACTCGACATTAATTACGCTATTTACGTTGCAGCTGTTTGCATCGACGGATAATTGTTTGGTTGGTGATGCGATGACAGTTAGCAAGCCGAATTGCCATTGAGTCTGAGGCCGTGGCTGCAACGAGAATAATTGTGTCGTCTAATAATAATCGTATGTTTCTTCAAGTAAGATTTTTTAACTTTGTCTCTTTAGTGTTATTTGCCGTTTTATTCTAAGCTGTTTCATTATACAACTAATTGTTTTGAGATTGGTAATTGTGACATACTATAGTATTTCGAGCGACTTGGTCTTCTATAATTGAAATACGTGACGCAAAGAAGTTTCGGTATCAAGATCAGATAGTAAGTTGTTATTTGTTGCCATTTTTTGACGTAAAAATGACGACAAATAACGTCAACTTGTTAATGGAATAACAACACGAAGTAGAAAAAATTGATTTCCCAAGTTGACAATTTTACGAATCCATTATTGCAAAAACACTTTAGATACAAATTTAAATTTATGTTGCGAGATTACGATGCCGAGATTGTGAGGAGGAATTAATTTTCTAATTTCTTACCTCACAATATTATATGTGAATCAAATATAATGCAATGATTATTCTTATAATTTGTATAATCTTATATCTTTTATTATCTTCTGAATATTCTGATATTCAGGACGTACGGACGATCTCTGAAATAGCAATAAACGGAATAAATACATACTTTGCAGAGAAGATACTTATGCAAATAGAAATGCATCTGTTCTGGAAGAAAATTGATAAAATGTAGCCTGGCATGAAGATTGCATTATTTGCGAACCAAGAAATAAAGAAAAATTTAATATATATTACTGTGTGTGTGAACACTTCTCGTAAAGGACAAATCTTTAATTTTAATTTTCTATCTAATTATTTGTATAGTTGAGAAAAACATAATAAAAGATAAAAGTATATAATTTTTACTATAAAAATAATATGCAAAAATTATTAATAATAATTTTATTATTAGTCTGGAAATAAATTTTTCGATTGAGGTTATAAATGTAGATTGGATTCAATATCAGCACGAATTATTACACTGTCTTTTAGAAAAATTAGTTTAAAGGCTTGAAAGTCAACAGTTTTAATAAAATATGGGTCAAAAATTATGTTCAGTTATGAACGAATATGCAGGGTGTTAAGTATGTTGCCATACTCAACAGAGCGATTCTTTGTTTATTTTAAGTAAAAAAAAAGTCCATATAAACATGTGTCCTAAACGGCTTTTTTCTGAAATAAAAAAATTTAAACGTGTAGTAATAAACTGTTTATTTGAAAGAAATACAGCTTGAACTAATCAAAAACTAGTCAAAAATAGAAAAACAAAAACAGACTTCAGTTCTTCTGATGAAACAAAACAATTAGAATATGAATTGTTGAAAATGTCCACCTTGCGCTATGATACATCCATCGAGTCTTCTTTTCAAAGATGTACGCTCAAAAATACCAAGTGTGTTACGTATTACCTCGCATGAAGCAACTATTCGATTCCTCAAATCATTCTCATTCTCAATTGGGGTGGTATAAATCAATGATTTCAGATGCCTCCAAAGGAAATAGTCCAAAGGATTTAAGTCTGGTGATCTAGGAGGCTTCGAGTTTGACTTTGTCACTTTGTTTACGGTTGTGCGAATAGTAACTCAGGTGAAGCAAGGCACATTTATGCAGGAAGATATCTCCAACGCAGTTTCGTCAAACATTTGCGAACGTTCACCTGTATTTCGGAAACTAAGCCATTTAGGACACACGTTTATATGGACTTGTTTACTTGAAATAAACCAAAGGATCGCTCTGTCGAGTATGGCAACATACTTAACTAACACCCTGTATAGTTTAATGTAACATTTATAAGTTCTAGCCATTGTACATCTGTTTGAATAATGAAAGTTTCGAGTTTCACGCTCTTATTGCGTGAACCCAACTCTTCAGTTAATCTAGCGCGATTCTAACTCGTGTATTAACGTGTATGTGTAAGTCAGAGCGTATGCGGTGCAGCGGTGCGCCACGACGTGCATGCAAATGCGTTGTGCGTGACTCCTCTTCAGACTCGTTCGAAAAAACGAGTTCGTTTTATGTAGCACGCAGTGCGTTCGAGAGATCCTTTTTAGCGCTCTCGGAGCTTCTCTACCGTCTGTTATTAACAATGCCAACGCTAATCGTGTCTAACGTGTGGGAAAGCTGCATCCTCTGCGCGTGGGTCGCGAAACCGCGCCTTCGTGTGAAATTTTCTCGCTTCAAGAAGTCGGTCTCTAACAAACGCGACTATAAGAGTCGATAATCCGAAGAGTCTTTGGGAGATCTCTTCTTTCACGCCGTAAAGACATTCCCCCATCTCGATACCGATCGATAACTTATTTTCAGTCTTTGTAACAAATTGGCTCTGCTAATAGCGCGTGAGTACGTCCTCGTTAGAGCGAATTTTATCGAAATCGAGAATTGAAAGGTGAAAATATTTGATATATACTGTACTCCCCCCGTTTACCTTGCAACGTTTTTAGATTCTGTTTTTTAAATTCAGATCACTTTGCAACAAACTAGTAATACCAAACATTGACCTGAATTTTATTTGTTATTTTTATCTTTGTTTATTTCATACGGATTTGATTTTATAAATCATTTAGTTTTTTAAATTTCATGGAAAATCACGTAGTGTAGGTGAAGTAAATGGATGCCGAAAATTTCATTGCGCAAACTCATCAATTTCTTGATTCGCTGCATACTTGCCGGGTCAATCGTGCTCGATCACGTGACGAAAGAGGTTATGATGTAATGCGATCGTCGTCCGCAACATACATATGTAATATTCATAAGTTCTATAAGCATCTTCCTCAACTTTTCTGCGTTTCACTAAGGATCTACCAGATCAAATCACAGTTGCAGCTGACACAACTTTCGTCATTGTCTCATGAATTGTATTTAGATATAAATTAGACATAAAAGTTCATGAGAGTACAATTATCGACTGTTTCCGCGGAAACGCCCGTATTAATCTGCATTTGTGAAGTATTATATTTGATATGATTCAACGAACTGATACTAGCAACTCTTCGTTATCCGAAACAATTCGAGCGATGCATTTAGATATATTATGCTTTATAACTTTCTGACATATATTTCTATTTCTATGTTTTAAATTGTATATGTATTTACAAGAACACAGGAAGGTAAATGTATATAATTTAAAAAAATGCAATTTTATATACTTTTATCTTTTATATTGTAAATTACACGATGCATTATTTATATTGCTTTTTTTTCCTTTCTGGAAAAGTTAGTTTTGTTAAAGCGAAAGTTGGACACGAGAGTCTCGAAGTTGCCGGCTAATGCGCTTTCGAAGCTCCAGGTCTACGATGCTTGCTAATGAGATATAATAACGACGATATAAATTCAATTACATCCCTTTGCACTTTCTATCCCGTTTGGTTCTGCAAGAAAAAGCAGATGCATCTACATTCGCTTGTGTAATTCGATTAAGCTTTAGTGATATAGGAAACTTTCGTGAGGAATTCACAATAAGTTGCTTATCGGCAACATCTACGTGAATATTCCATCGCGTGAAATAAAGAAAGAAAGTAATAACAGGAAAGTGTCTTGCGGGAAACTTTTAATTTACTCCACGCCGTTTCTTTTGTATTTCATCCATCGTCTAATACTCTCGAAAAGATAAAAGTCTATTGTTTGCAAATGACATTTTACGCTTGAAAATTTCCTGATGTGTTGATACATCGTGAATACTTTTATCTTCAATAACGTAAAAACATGTCGCTTTACATTGAACGTATCAAAATCATGCAAATTAAAATTAGATTTTTAATTGCTTATATTTATTGTTTAGAGCTCGCAAGTAAAAATGTAGGACAAATATCACATTATTTATTGAGATAAATGACAGGCGTTACGCGTATAATTATTTATATGTATTTTTGATTTATTATTTAGCATTTTGATAGCCATTTGATACTCTTTTAAGATAATGCTGCCATTTATAGACAAGAAATACTGCTGTAATAAGCGACAAGATCTATCAGCATTTTGTTCGCATTATTGAAAATCACGAGCGTCAACAGAATTTTTGTAAAAGACTGTCAATACAATTTTTGTTATCGAGAATCAGGCTTGTTTACCGAAATAGAAACTTAGAATTATTATAACATAAAATGCTTACATAAGTCGCTTTTTGCTATTACAAAAAAAAAAACTTTATTTATAAATTATTTTGATAAAATTTCAAATTGTATAATTAAATAATTAAAATAATTTTTATATTCTTTTTTTTATTTAGTTTCCAATTTCCTTTTGTTTTTTAATTTCTATACATATATATTTTTACACAATTTTTTATTATTTTTATTACTTAAAAACCTTCGATATCGATGATCGTTAATGTCCTTATTCAAAGAAAGGCCCTTCTTGATCTTTCTTTCTCTTTCTCTTTTTCTCCCATGATTCACTCAGCAATGCAGAATCGAAACCCGGCCTCAGATGGAGATAATCGCGCCGCGTGAAACCCTTTGGACGCACCGGGATGTAAAACTCGTTTGCTGTATGCTTGAGCGTGAACGGAAGTCAGAAAGGAGGCAGCACTGACCGAAGGATCTCACGCGATCCTTTGTATTGCGATCCGTATCGTGCAATAATTATTCCCACGATTCTAGTGCTGGTTGATTCTGAATAATATTATCATATAATTCTACAAGTCTGCTAATAAAAAATCTATTTTATTGAAAGTTTAATTGTTAACATAGATCTCTTATACCAATGAAACTAATAGTCATTTTTATTTCGATTTAATAATTTACGACTTCTTACACTTCGTTTCCACGATATTCCCAAGGTACTTAAAATAATATTATCAAATTGTGGAAATATATATTAAATAATTTTGATGTTAGTGAGGGAAACGCTATAAGCTTATATAAACTTACGCTTATTAATTTAATATATTTATTTTCATTGACTGCACAAACTTATGACGCTTTTAAAGTAAACTTGAGTAAGTTTGGAATTAAATTTATATATCTATACCTGCGCACTGCATTGTGCAACGTGGCTGCTTGGTCACTTGTAGTATATATATGTACATATATGTGACTACTAAATCCCCCTCGTTCTATAGACTGATCCCGGAGATTGCAGAAATGAGAGAGGTCCGTCGACGTTAACGCTTCGCCTGCAATTCACCGAGCGAATCATTATTGAAGGGATCGAGTTTAACTTAGAAGTAAAAATCAATTTGCGTGCGAAAAACATGTCGAGTACATACGAAAATATATCTGTATCCAAACTCCCATTTGTATCTTATCTCCTTATCTTATTTACACTTTCGTGCTTTTATTTTTTTTATCTTAGACTCACGTGTACATTTTGCTTGTGAACGTAACGACCATGTCTCTAAAATTCCTTTCTGAAGGATATAATTATTCAAGAAAAAAATTATACTGGTATTTCTCTCGCGCCTTTAAAATGCGACGGCAACGATTGAAAAAAATACGGGCTTCGTGCTCCAATTATTCCGACCTTAGTCACGGTGACCCCGATAAAAACGCTTGCAAAAGTAAGAACCCGCTTCAAATTTCCTATTTGTCAACGATGAATCGCGCGATCAATTCTCAAATGAGCGCAATACTTGAAGTAAATTAAAAATTTTGAATGGCGTGTAAATACATGAATCTACTTGATTGTATACTCATTCAATTTTTTTGATTCAAAAAACATTTATTCATCTACGCTTTCAGATGACGTCCGTATAGAAATAATAATGAAAAATAAAACGTAAATAGTAAAAATCTGTGGATCTCCAAGATTCATTTATTCATATTGTAGGAAATTCTTTTTTATATTATAAAAAAAAAAAATCTCCGGATCTCGAAAACGTTTAGTTCTGTACGTTTTGAATCTTTCTCGAGCCGAGAGGAATGCACTCTGGGAGTTAATCAACGTGCATACCACGGGTGGTCCACCACGGCGGAAAGAGCAATAAAAAGCAGAGATAACCGATAATCCTTGTAACCGTACGCTTCCGCCGCTCTCTATCTTTTCAACAGTTCAGCGAATCAAGTTTCCAGACTGCCGGTAATTATCTTATCGTATAATATACGACGCATATTTATTCGCGAAATTGTTACCCGAAAGAAAAGCTGCGCTGCTGAGTCGTTCAGCCAAAATTCAGTTCCTCGATGTACGCAACAAACGGTGACGAGAATTTGCATCAAATATCAATGTCAGAATCTATTCTCATTTTAATTAAATTTTTACGTTCGCCACTTTTTATCGGGCATTGTTACCTGCTTCTTGCATGCATCTTTTTCGTGTTCGATATTACAATTAATAAATTGAATTTCATTTCTTTTATCGTAAGCTTGAAAGTGTTTTTTGCTTTTTTTAATCAGGCACGTTCAGCAGAATGGTTTTTTTTTTCGCAGCTGTTAGAAGTTTTCTTCACTAACATAGGACTGTTCTTCTACATTTAAAATTGTAATCCAATCAGTGAAGGATGCAAAGTAAACATTCTACTTGAACGCAGTCGTTTTAATATAAATTACAAAGTATAATTACAAAGTATATTGGCGATGGGAGGTTACTGAAAATCTTAAATCAGTTTTGATCATGTTATTTCTTTGATAAAAAATAATCAGTTTTTATAGAGAATAAAAGAAATTAATAGAATAGTTTCTCTTTCCGTGAGATTTCTTTATTTTCTAGTCATTTTCCACAATTGTCAGGTTTAAAATTACATCTAGTTTTTGCGCTGCTCGAATTAAAAAGTCGAAAAGCTAAACGTTAATGGTACTTCTTTTTTTAGACTTTTCTGAACGTATGGGAGAGACGAAAGAAATCTGTCGATTCCAACGATTAGTCACGTCTTCCTAAAATAATACCTTAATTCCTTTCGTGTTCGATCATTTATATCTCACGCCGTCAAACTTTGACCGGATTAACGGAACCGTCTAAATTTACTAAGAATTCACACAGTTCGAAACGACAGATTGGGTGGGATTCGAGTAATAAATGAAAGAACCTATCAAGTCTAATTGGACTTCATACATAATATTAATGCATCCTTTTATAATTAAATAAAAAATACTCTTTTACTTCACGAGAGAACCGATTGCTTTCTCGAGCTAATCTCAGTCTGTGTATTACGCATAAAAAAAACTCTCAAATTAATTTTAAGAATTATACCGTAATTTCCTTCGTGAACTACGCTTCGTGCAAATATTTGAAAACTATCACTTACAATTAGAATCGAGGACTTAAGATTGACCGATAATGACGGAGCGCGACGATAAAGCCGCTCGAACGTAAACGTGAAACGAGCATCGTGTCGCAATTATCCTTTTATCTCGCCCGAATCGCGCGGATCGGTAATTCGTTCCGCGATCGCGACTTCCGTTCCGATCGATCGATCCCGGCAGAGAGCACGAAGGTCGCGATCGCGCGCCGCGGGGCGCAACTCCCTGGTTAAGCGGGGCCCGAAGAGTTTCCAGTTCTTGGCGGAGCACCGCGAGCAGTCTTCCGCCAGACACCGGACCCGAAGTCGGCGAATGAGCGTTGCCGATTGTGGATCGGACGGGCCCGCGGTGAGCGATTTCGATTGCGAGAGCGATGATTCACGCGCTCCTCTTTTATCTCGTTCGCGCAATTCCCCCGCGAAATCGATCACGTACGATTTCTTTGGTATTTGCGCGTGTTATCCAGACGCAATAATTAAACTGTGAATTGATTAGGAAAATCGGTTTGTAATCGGGACGTAAAGTGATCAGATTTTGCACTGGAAAAAAAATCACGAAAGCGAGGGAAAGTGTGATTGCGAAAAAAGTGGTTTTCGATTGACATGCGATTATTTTTCTTTCTCTTTTATTTCTTTCCGCACAAAGCGTGAATTTACAAATAGTGCTGCAATGTATTGTAGATAGTTTTGTGTTGACATGGCTTAGTCTCTAGTTGTGAATTTGCGTTATCAAAATCCAGAATGTATAATGAGGTGTCAGATGTTCGACTGGAATAAATTAGAATAGATATATAGGATATATTTGAAATCTAGAAATTATGTTGAGAGTACAACAGGTTCATAGTTTTACATTGTTCTAACACATTTATTTGTATTCCATATCAAGTCTCGTAAGAATATCAAACAAAATAATAATAAATGTATATTACAAAAAAACATGATTGATACGCGTTGCAAAATATAAAATAATAAAGTTCGAGAATTTATTTTGTCCCTATAATTACAATAGAAAACGTCCAGATCATTTTGATTTATTACACGATTGAAATTACAATTTTGTAATAAGTATAGGAATACTTAGAAATACCTATTAATACGTATCTGTAAAATTTCTCATTGAAGCAAGAAGGAATATAACTATTCATAAAAATACTTATGTTACTCTAAATTTGCAATCTCTTAATTTCTTCCTGATACATCGTTATTTTATAACGCAAAAGTTTTTAAATCTTGAAAATTATTAAATTCACGATAAAAAATCGTTGGGCGTCATCGATGGAACGGACGGCACTGTTATCGGCACTTGCACCTCGAGTTCGTCCTACGATAGCAGGCGCTCCGAACGGCCGTACGCGAACCGGCTAGCTGGTTGGCTTATGAGTCACAAACACCGGCTGCGACTTGCTTTCGCCGGTTCGCTCGCCGTTCACGTCATCAAGCATAGCAGTCTGGTTACTCTGGTTGCCGTCCGTCGCGCGCGCTCTTCGTTCGAGCCACTTTTCATGCCGCTGATGCCGCGTCTCACACCAAAGAACGAACCAAACCGAGCGGAGCGGCGGCGCTCGCGCATAGCGATTGGCGATTGGCGATTGGCGAGCCGGGCCGAGTCGAGTCGAGTCGAGTCGAGTCGAGTCGAGTCGAGTCGACTCGACTCGAATCGAACCGAGCCGGAACCGAACGAGAGGAGCGCGCGCATCGCATCGTATCTCAGTTGACGCCTTGCGTGTACGTCACCGCATGTCACGAGTGCGTGCACCGAGTGCCACACCACACCACACTCTCTACTCCGAGCACAGTTTTTTTCCTCTCTTTACCCGGTGCTTACGGGTTTTCGACACACCGCGCTCCGTGCCGGACCTTAGACTCTCGCGAAGATCGGCGATCATGCCCGAACTCTTTATCAGGGAGAGACGATAATGTGATCCGCGCTGCGTTGTGGCAGCGTTCGAGTTTAACGAAGAGATATTGGAAAAGTGTAGCCGTCGAAGTGCTCTGTGAAAATAACGTGTCGTGAAAATTACGCTCGACGATACGCGGGTCTTCACACAGAAATATATATCTCAAGTTTTTTTTTTTAATACTTCCACAGTGTGATTACAATAAGCTGTGAATGCTGTGATAATAGTGATAACGCTTGAGTGATTTCGTTAATCGAGTGATCTCGTCCGATCGAGCCAGGTGAATTGTATGCATGTGACGACGTAGGGAGGAATTTATATTAACCACGTTTCTTATATTAATCACATATAAAATATTACAATTTATCATAATTATAAATTATTGATAACCATTAATCTTTATTCAACTGAATTTTTTTTATATATTATTGAGTTTTATAATATAATGTTACAATATAACGAGCCAATAAGAACGTTTTGACTATAAAAAAATTGAATTAACGAGCAAATCTTGGAGGAAATAGTTTATCACGTTTTTATATTAACCACATATAAAATATTACACTTTATCATAATTATTATAAATTATTGATAACCATTAATCTTTATTCAACTGAATTTTTAAATATATTATCGAATTTTATAACGTAATATCGTATAATAAGAATGTTTCAACTATAAAAAATTGAATTAACGAACAAATCTTGGGGGGAATATAGTTAATCACCATTTTTATATTAACTATTTATTACCTTATCATAATTATTATAAGTTATTGATAATCATTAATTTTTTTCCGACTAAATTTTTTATCGAATTTTATAACGTAAATACTTGTACAATGAATCAATAAGAACGTTTCAGCTGTGAAAAATTGAATTAGCTAACAAATGCTCGCTAATGTACCAAGCAAACGTGTCCTTAATAAGGTTAGGCTGCGTAGTAAAATTGCTTCTCGCGTGTCGACCTCGCAACGCGATGTCGTTACGTCTCCCTCTTAAGCTAACCAGAAGCATAAACAAATTCCGATACCAGTATGTGCGATTTTACAGCATTACGTCACGCCACTGTACACAAATATATGTACGATTTATTTGTCTAGACTCTATCTGCAAGGCACAAAGCACAAAGCAACAGCTACTTTATTGCGAATAATCTGAATGATAATTATACATTGTTCGCGAAGAGATTCACGATTGCATGCGAATTTCGCGATACATACTTAATTTCACGTTACGATCGCATTAATGTTACCAAGTTTACGTTGTGACTTTCTTTAATACGAATCTTTCTAGAAATAATTTAATATATAGGATGTTATTCGTTCGCCATGGGAAGTTACTGAACCTAATTAGCTGTCATTTTTAAAAGCACATAAGGAATAAAAAGGAACAAAAATAAGAAAAAAAAATATTTTAAATTGAAGATAAACAGTTTACATATAAAATAAAAACGATCGGAAATATTTATATCATTATTAATTAAATTTAATTAAACGTTATTTAATATCTCTTTTGACAAAAAAAGATGTCAGATAAAGTTTTTTTTTTTTTTTTAATTTCAAATGTATAAATATTATTAAGAATTTTTTTAGCATTTAAAAAATGTATATCATACATGATATTTTTAGAAACATTTTATTAAACGATACAAATATTTTTGATCATCTTTATATATAAATTGCCAAATGTTCTTTTATTAAAATATATTTTATTTTCCTGTTCCTAATATGCGTTTAAAAATGACAGCTGATTAGTTTTAGCAACTTCCCATTAGATACTCTGTATATTTTATTTTATATTACATCGTTTATATGTAGATCGAATTATCATTTCTATCATTCTCTTTATTTGTAAAAATAAAAGTGCGAGAGCACGTTTTAATTTACACCTACCTCGCGTTTAAGACAGAAAATCGAATTTACGCGAACATGGCCGAAAACGTTCCGCGTTATTAGTTACCGTAACGTCTTACAGCTGGAGTAATCTTTTCTTCTCCCTTTTCTTCTTCCCCTCTCTTCCCCCCCCCTCCCCCAGATTTCACGGTACCGCGAATAACGCATGTGTTAAAAGCAAACGAAAGAATAGATAGACGGAAGTACGCGCACGTGTATAAGAATTAACGGTTTATATAACCACCCGTATATAATTCTACGGTTGCGCTTCGCAAGCATAATTAGTACGAGACTCTGTTCATTACCCTTTGCGATATTACGCGTGTGTTTCGGGTCACTTGGATTGCTTTTCCTTCGCCTTACCATGACTCGGCTCTTTGTTCATTTTAACAATTTTCCTTCTACAATGAATAACGTCTAATCAAGATTAATAGATTCGTGGAAAATGATGCACACTTATTATGCAGGAAGAATACATTAAAATGAATCAGATAATAATCTCGTGCAAGACTAAATTATTTTAAAAAATTATAAATGACCTTACTATGAATTTAATAATTTAAATGTGAGCCTTTGAAATGCCTGGGATAATTTTATTGAACGTGTTTTATTGATTTAATTTTATTTTCTATTGTTTGAAAAGGAGAGAGAGAAAATTCGATACAATATGAAGTTATTTGTGTAAAATGTATTATTTTATTTTTAATGGGAATTGTTATACAATATTAAGAATCTTTATTTTTGTTACACCAATATTTTACGACTAAAAATTTTTTTGAGAAAAATATTACACAAGAAGAAAGGTCAATACTTCTTTTTATGTGATATACATATCAAAGTGTAAATTAACCTATTATATTCAAGATCAGACACCGTTTACTTATTGAAAACTGTCATCAAAAGACTATCCAACGACCTCTTGTTTGCGTATTAATTGTGAGAAAATTAACGGTCTAAGCGGCTCGATATACACTCATAATTCGTAGCAGTCGACTAATCGAATCAGCGGCGACTTCTCACACAGGAAACACGTAAAAATACCATTTTGTCATTTGTGTTTAATGATGCATTACTATCGCTCGTTAATTTATAAATGCACAATATGCGCATAATCATGCGATTTTGTTTTGCCGCGAAAAGCAAAAAGTGACTAATTCCGGCTATCCTTCGGTGTTGCAGTCAACATCACTTAATCATATAGTTATCTGTATGCATAAACCAATAATACATTATAACTGATCTTTTCGGTACGAAGTCCGTATGCATGTTTAACATTAATTATCGTTATAAACTACTTCGTGGAATTCCATAAATTTGAATTAATTTCGTATAACTATCACATTTTTATTCTACATTTTTTTATGGAAAATATATTACAGCGCGCACACTTTTTCCAAGAGATTTTTTAAAAAAGCCGCGTTACGAAACAAATTTTTTCTCTTTTTTTTTTTTTTATTTCTTTATGCTCTTTATATGTACGACACGAGATACAACATGTTTCATGTTATAATCGTGATATGGAGAGAAACTAGCGATCGCTGAGCAGTATTAATTAAGAGTCGCTGTTGCAACCGAGCTCAATCGAAATAATGAGTTACTCAAGCGAAAGAGCGACATGCGCCAGAAGGGTCTTGAGTTTATCGCGCTTGTGGACGACCCCGACATGTATCAATAGCAGGTTTAATTGCGAGTTTGACGGGGAAAGTTTGATTAAACGGCCATTATTCTGACGAGATAACGCATAATAACTCTTTCCTCCATTTTCCATTTCGCTCGCAAGCACAGCATGGGGAACAAAGGGAAATTTATTTTTCGTTCGTGAACGTGTTTTTTGAGCGTTGATCCAAATAGGGTATAAAATGAAAAGAACAAAAAAGACATACGCAACGATGAATGTCAACATTATTGATGTATCATTGCAATAAGTTATAAACAATATCTCGTACAAAAGTCTATTTACGTATTAATTATTATTGCAAAATAAATTAAGTATATATTATATAACAATTGTTGTAAGTAGATATTACTGTAATATCATATCTTTATCTTCATACATGTATAGATATTATTATTGAAAATTTTACAGACATGAACAAATTTTATATTCATTTTTTCAATCTTACATTCGAAAGTACCATTTATTTCACTGTGCCTAGCTATTTCGTTTTCTTTTCTTTAAATGTAAGACGATTTCTTCTCGTGAGACTCCGATTGTAACATTATAATTACCCGCTCATTTATTTGATTTTTTTTTCATCTAGCTTTTTTCTCGACCGACAAAAGTGATGAGCTACTCAAGATACTATCTCTTGTATTCGTTCCGCTCGACAATAGGATTCTCACGACGACCGTCGTGCACTAAAAAAAACGATAAACGAGCTGCACGTCTTTTCCGTTCATCCTCAGCTGCAGTTGTTACAATACCCTGAATGCACAAAAAGACGTGAAGCAATCGACTGTCGACTGTAATACTTTCCGATTATAGTTTGGAGAACTTGGAGGCAGCAATTATTCAATACCGTTTACGTAATCTCTGCAAAGGAGAGGTCTACATACCGCAATAAAAATGCTGACAATCTTGTATTATGACCGCAGTTTTTCCTGGTTCACTCCAAGTGACATTTTGATTATCTTGCGGAATACAGCAAAGTGAAATTTCTTATCAACACGGATATACATGCTCATTCGAAGTCCTGTTACGAGGACTCGGTTTACTCGTTCGATGCTTAATAATTTTTCACAATTTAAATAAATTTAATGGAACTCATTGTAAATGTCAAAAATGGAAATTACACCGGGGAAAAAACTAATCTTCTTGTCCGTTTTGTACCTCGTAAATTTTCTCGCAAATGACAATCTGCTACATTCAGAAGGTATTACGTTGACACAGAAAGCATTGGCACTTTTTTTTTTTCTAAAAAATATGCAATTTACAATAATTTTGTCATCCCTAATTATGCAATAGAATGTTATCGGGTGAATCATCTCGGGTCAGTTCGTATGGTGCTTGGCTTTTCGACAACACTACCTCGTGATTGCAGGTATTTGTTACCGTTGAACAAAGGACCTCTCGCGTCAGCTATCGCGCTAATCGTGAGTCGCGCCATCGCGGCACTCGCATAACTACATTTTTACTCTTATTTTGAATGAATGTGGATTCATTGACGCATTGATCGATATCATATCTTATTCGGATTTTAAATTGAACGATAAACAAACGTTTCAAATTAACGAAAATTGACGTTGAAAACGATAAACGGTCGTACGATGTTAAAAAGGCTGAGATTTTTCTAATTCGAAACTTCATTTCGTTCTATCGCCGAAGTGGACGCAAATAGAGAGGAGCAGCTGGTTCATTTCGAAATAAAATGATAGAAGTACGTTGCGTAACTTATCGCAATTAAAAGTCCCTTTATTGTCTCGATGTTCGTAGTTAACAAGATCGTAGCGCGCTCGCTTGAATAATTGGTGGTTGACCGCTCTTCTTTTATAGCCTTCGTAGACGCTTTTAGCTTCGTAGAAGCTCGTTCCTTCGCCTTGGTAACCGGCATTGCCGGAAATGAAGACGTTCCATCCGACTTTTCTAACTTCAGCCAAATGCAATGTGCCACGTGACGATGGATGCGCCTTGTCGAGCGCGACGTTTCGCTCCATAAAGGACATTGTCAAGAAGCGGTGGCGGTGGTTATCGCGAGTAAATGTGGGCGTCCCGAGGAAGTACATCCTTCGTGTATTCAGACAGACACACACGATTCTCTCCTTACACGCATCTTCTTTTTAACCCGTGGTAAAATGTTTATTGCCCGGATGTCCGTGTATTATTTCATTTAACCGTCACCTGCCGCACACTTCTGAAAATAATCTTCGTTTTTCGTTGCTTCTCCTTTCCTTCTAGAGATATTTTACCTCTCTGACGTATAGCAAACGTACTCTCCGTCGCGCGGAAAAATCTAATGGGAACAATCATCGTTGTGAGTCATCGAGAAATCCACTCGGGACAATTTTTGTCTTATTTAATAAATTCTTTGCAAGATTTTTACCAACTTAATCTTGCCATCTCAATAATTCGATATTAACATTTCTATGGCGGTGGGGGTTTTTTTTTTTTTTTTTTTTTTTTTTTTTTTTTTTTTTTTTTT
>NW_017305885.1:344255-351513 GCF_001594115.1 Trachymyrmex septentrionalis
GTTTAAATTAGAACGCATCATTAATTTACACGGTGAAGTTTATCATTGAAGTACGTATCTCCCGAGCATTCTTAACTGACGCTCGCGGCCACGTCATCCTCCTGCTTTCTCGACCGCAAATCCTCATTTGCTGACGAGGCCGGTCATTTCGTCGGTTTTTCTACGGCCCTCTAACGAAGTCCTTCGCCGGTATTCGCAACGGCGCGACCGCGTGTCGGTGCATTGCGTGTCGCACGCGAAAGCTGCGAACAATGCTGCATCGCACTGACATACCAGTCTACGTACGTACGTACGCGCTAGCAGTAAGTTTTTATCGTATCGCAGTACCGGGCAAATTTATCAATTCATGCAGCAGTAAATAAGAAGACCGAAGAATCGAACAAAAAAGCAAACCAGTACCATATATTTAAAGCATTATTTTACTAGTAACTACGTTACTAGTGCATTAAATAATCTTCATTATAGAGAGCACGTTACGGTCCTGTTTTGCATATTGAATTAAAATGACATTATTCTGTATTGATCACGTTCCATCATGTACAACCAAGATCGTGATATACTTGTCACCCACTGATCTACATAACAAATTAGAATTCTTTTTATTCGTCATCCTACTGGCACGCAGCGTATCTATAAAAACAGGCTTCTTCCAGCATTTTAACAAGGAAGAATAGTGTAGCTCCTATCTATCATGTGTCAGTAAATTACGCTGCCTAATGATTAGTAACTCCCTTTCTTACCTGCTTGCTTATAACGCCCTGACACTGACATTATGTCTCGACGAAAGTCTGGCGAGCGTCCAAAATACTTCCAAATGTTTATGACACAGTTTTGGAAACACTAAACTGCTAAATTTGTTCGTGCGAGAGGCAGGCAGAGAGATCCATAAGCTGTGCTCTCGATTGTTCTCAGAATTGCTTTGATCGATATAAATTATTCAGATAATTCAACACGTAAGAACTTCGTGATATATTCCACGAACCGTTTATTCGTAAATTCAATATAGTTCTTTTATACCGCAGAAAATAATGTATAATTTCAAATTTTTAGTTGAATCGATCCAACATTGAATTGCTTGCAACTTTTTAACGTTTATTCTGATCAATTAATTTCCATTGACATTTATAACAGAAAGTGTTTTATCAATAAAATTATTGTTTTAGATACCAATAGATTTATTGATGGTGATAATTAATTTTCTGTTTAAAGACTTTACAAGTTGATAGAAAAATTTTAAAGATATTTCTAACGATGAGAGAAATTTAGAATATATATCTAATATTCTAAATACATGAAGCGTGAAGTTCTTCTACATATATATTCCAAGATTTATAGAGCTTATCTCGACGATTCTTTCTAGAATGCTTGTGCATGAGGCGTGGCAATAGTTACGAATCTACGAGAGCAAATAAAGACATGAAACAGCACAAAACACGCGCACTTGAGCTTATTAAATAAACGAGAAACGTTCGCGATTTAAGTGAGTCAGTTAATCCGCATGTATTCGTGTCTATTAAGCATTTACGACGTATACATATATGTAAATTTTACGTTTCTATCTCCCACTTGTTTTAATTTCATTTATAGAATTGTGTGAATAAAAGAAGACCGACTTTCGCTCAAAGAGGTGTAAGTAAAAGGAAGTATTTTTTTTTTTGTAGATTTTGACCTTCGAGGATACGATTAAGTCATTAAAAAGTTCGTGGCGTTTGAAAAATACCTCGAAAATTAAGCATGAACACTGAAATTTGGATAAATACAACACCATATTCGTGCTCGAATTTTCGAAGTGTTTTCTAAACGTTAATTCTTTAATTATTTCATCCAGAAAGTCCAAATCCACAAAAACTATTCCTTTTATTTACACCTTTTTAGGTAGAAATTGGCCTCTTTTTAACATCCTCCTTTCATTACGATTATATCAGTGATGTCGAAGTATTCTATGACTTCGTTTAAAGATCTTTTAAAAGAAGAATTAAAATATTTCTTCATCCGCAGTTAATCACTTCTTTAATGGCTATTTTCGCTACGGTCTATTAGTCGGAGTGTTTATTATTTCAATAATTTAGAACCGTTGTACTCGAAAATAAAATGCGATAACATTTACATTTCACAGTTTTATCACTCACCACTATTATCATATCACATACTTGATAACACGAAACACCAACCGGAAAATAATTTGACTTACTTTTACATTTTAGCACAGCGTGCACATTTCTTGATATATTTTATCGTTTTCCGGCTCTGTGCGTACAATATATATAAGATTCTTGGCTCGACGATCGTCAATGTCGGTGTGTTAGGTAGACACGTTATCGCTTATCAGAATCTATCGCTGATAAATGGCGTAACGAAGTTGAGTTGGCCGGCTTCGAGTGCTTATCGCCACCTTTCGAGAAATGGACCCAGTTCGTCACAACCGGCCGTTGTCCACGCAACCTTTTAGTATCGCCTCTCTTTTGTTCTCTTGCTCCGTTTCTTCCTTTTTTTCGGGATCGGCGCTCTCTCAAGAGGAAGGTCAAATGCGGAGTGAGTGTTACATACCCGAACGAAGACTTCGGACAAGTGTAAATTCGTGTGCCATGTATGTGACGTGTGCGGCACGCATCGCGCGTGTGTCACGCAACTGATAGCGTGTACAATCATGATTGACGGAAATTCATACTCTACAATTTTTAATTTTTGCGAAAAATACACACTGCCGTATTATCGAATAAAACGTAGTGCTCAAAAGTCGGCAGGATATTTAGCTGATAAAAAGAAATTTTTCGACGTAATTGCTGTCTTCCTTTTTCGGCCACAAAAAATAGTGACGTAATACGTTCTCAGAAACGTTAGTTTAATCCTCGAGTATATCAAGCGTATCGTATTTAATATACTTTCAGATTTTATATATAGATTTTTTTGAACAAATTTCTTGAATCTTCCCGTAATCGTCCTTTCGAAATGTCAATTGAAATAGAAGTATTAACTTTTTATTACTACACTCTTTAGAACTTTTACTTGAAGATTAAAAATTGAACTACTCTCTTTCGAGACTGATTCAATTTTTACTCTTTAGAGTGAGATTCCACTTCAAAGTATTTAGAGAGCACTTTTCCGACTTTTTATAATCTTTATTTCTTTTTTTATTGTTTTACTAAAGTCTTATTGCTGTATTTTTATAATCATTGTAGATTAAGTAATACAGCATTTCGCTTGTCTAAGGATTAGTCGAAATTTTGCATTTGCGGTCATCCGGGAAGTCCTTATGATCTAATCATTTCTTAATCGCGGGAAGAGAAACGGTCACCGTTACGAAGTCGCTTGTGCGAAACAATGAGAATTCCGCATTGTTATTGGACGTTCCGACAGCAATTAATAAATACAAAGGCAGATCTGGGCCTCTTTATTAAAGCTTTAGTCGCGATGATTACGTTGTACTTCGAACAATTATGCTTCACCGGAACTCTCTCAACCTTCGTGAAAAAGATTCCTTGAAATGCCTTGCAACACAAATTTGCACTAGAAATATATAAGGTGTACAATCTCTCTTTCAATATTTCCTGACAATCTACAGATTTTGTAATTAACACAAAGCAATATCTAAATTTTTAAATGAATATGTCCAATAGAGTTGTCTTATGAAATAGTATCGGAAATATTAAAATAGTAGTATCTATTAAGTAATAAATAGTGAAGAATATAAAAAGTGAAACATTTTTTAAGGGTTTTCACTAATAAAGCCGACAATAAACTTCTATCTTTTCTTCAGTTTTAATAAGATATAATTAATCAAATTTTAAGGCTCGTAATCGAATTTAATGTTATTTATCAAAAAGTTACGAAGATAGATAAAACCAAATTGCTCAGAAATCCATATAACTTTTCGCAGAGAGAAGTTTCTCTTTCAGGAAAAGGCCTGCGAATACCTCGTATAATGTCTTTGGTCTATAAATCCTCTTTAATCTCCGTACTCTACTCCGTCCGCTCACGATTTATGATTCTATCGTCTCATTGAAAAACAGCGTCGGTGTTAGCGTCGGTCGTTCGACAAGTTCTCTTCGACATTTTTCGACGAATTGGTTGAGTGAGATATATACTATCTTGACAAATAATCGAAAATTTCAGTTGGTCTGCAATGCTAATTGATCAGCCAATATCTTTTAGAATGAAGTATTGTAGCATTATAGTATATTATAGCATTAATTATTATTTTTCTTTTATTAATTGAAAGTTTTTTTTTAGTAAAACTTGTCTATCTTTAAATGTCTACAATCAAAAAGATATTGTTATCTCATCTTTTAATCTTGTAATCTATCAGATGCGATATTCGCAAGTGTTTTACGAGCTAATATAGACGGCAAAAATAAATCCTCTTACAAAATCTTCACTCAGAAAGTATGGAAGTTTTCACAAATAATCATAAATACTATCTATATTATTATCTTTATTAAAAATATAACAATTTGCAATCAAAAAATTACACTCGTTCTTCTTCCATTTTTTTGCAACAATTAAAAATCGTATGTCTAATACCGAAAAAAATTCGTATATTTGATTATATCATAATATTAAATCATTAAAGCCATGTAAGGGTCGAAGAACTCATTACATATATTATAATTTTTTAATATGATTAAATACAACCTGATTACTCTGCATATTCACACAGCAATTGATTGATTATCTAAAATTATTATTATAAAAATTATATTTAACATTAACTCATATTAGGGAGCAATTTTATTAACATTTATTTGTCATTGGACGTTGAATTTTTCAAGTTGCCGTAATTTTTACATCGTGTAACTATAATACTTTCGAAATATCATATTTAATTTCCTCAAGTTTGGCAAAACGACTTCTCTGCCCTGTGTATCGAAGAAGATTCAGTTTCCCCCCTTTCCAGATTTTCTCATTTCAATCTCGGAGCGAATTTCCGCCTGGCTGCTTCATCTAAGAGAACGAACAGAAATACTCGTAGAGTACAAAAATTGGTTGCTTCGTTTACGTGGTATATTCGTCTATTTTGTTAACTATTTTATCAGAGAAAAATCACTATAGAAAAAAAATTAATATTTAAAAGTCGCTTGAATTTTTATCTGCTTACGTATATCACATTTATTAAATCTTAATAATTCAATCGGTGAAACAATTGAATAGAATTCTCAAATATAAAAGATGATTGGATGACGTAATACGAATTGTGTATTTCCACGAAAATATTTTTACGCAAATTAATTTCATGCTAAACACTGTTTATTATATGCATCTTGACTTTTGAATAATGGATTTTTCTTAGGTCTCATAAAACGTCAACCGTTCATGACATTAACCGTTAAAGGAATAGTTTTTATCTCATTGTTGGTTAATAAATGAGATGAAACTTGTGAAAAGTCATAAGTACACGCGTTTTCATCGTCTCTAAACTACGACATATAGCTCTTTTCTCGATATCTCTATGTATCTTGGATTGTCTCTCAATTATTTCGATAAAAATAATATTTATGACATTCATGAAATGTGCGAATATCTTTCTTTTCTTCATTGGAAATTTTATTAATAGATTAATATCGAATTTATTTGTTTGTCGACACTTGGTAACTTAACAAAAAAGTCTTATGTATATTTTGTACTTGGTACATACTCGTATTACATATATATATATATAGGTGACAAAATTTGCATATTATTTTTTTATATCAATTTAATAAGTATTGTTTGATTAATACCTAAGTGTCATTGAACTCCTCCTTTTCATAATAGATTATTAAATGATTCTTTTTTAATATCTATACGAAATGTACAAAAATTTTCCAATGTGCTACATACATTTGACTTAACAATTTCGTTCTATTAAAGTGTTATAATCAACATCTAAATTGCATACAGATACGCATATTTACAATTCTCCGAGCTTTATTCACGTTTACTCATATTAAATCGCAGTAATCCACGAGATTGCGAGCGTTCCTGTGTATCTCTATCTGCTTTATTGTCTACAACGTTACGATTGCAAAAAAAAAGCCAACATAGTGCCGCCGTTCAATAAAGCTTTATTCTCCTATCTACAAAAACAGCCTGTATCCGTACCGCTTGTTCGCTTATTGATACATGTGATTGTGAATCGAATGAAGCTATAAAGGAAGAAAGAGAAATGGATCGTGGTTCGTTCTCAGGTTCTGGGTTCTATGTGATGTGTTTAGTGATGATCGTCGCAGTGCTTGACATCTTCCTTAAAAAGAAAAACACGAGTCTTCTTCTTGACAGAAACTAAATCTTCCATGCTGCGCCATTGATCGGTTTGGCCGTTGAATCGATGTTGAAGATTTATCAGTGCTCGAGACATTACCTACGAAGGATCGTCTTAAGAAGACGAGATCGAAGAGGAGAGTCTGAGAAACAGCAACGGCGATCAATTCCCGTATTCGTTCCCACGTGAGATATCTCGATGATGGACGATCGAGAGAGTCCATTCGTACGAACGCAGGCCAGCAGAAGTCTGATTCGGCCGCAGACAGGTGCACGAAAGTTCCTGATGCCGTCGCCCGCGGATAAGACAGTGCGCCAGCTGGCGAATCGACAGACTGTTGGTGAATCGGAAATGAATCCGATGGGCACATCCAAACGATTGTCAGCGTCGCATACACCCATGGAGAGTCTGAAGCAATGGGAACTGGTAGAGAACGACAAGGGTTTGCAAGTAGTTGAGAAACGGGCCGGCGCTTTAAGCCCTATCCGACCTAAGGAAATGATTCCCACGAGTCCGCTCTACGTCAGAGACTCCTCAGCGAAGA
Source organism: Trachymyrmex septentrionalis (assembly GCF_001594115.1). Lineage (NCBI taxonomy): Eukaryota > Metazoa > Arthropoda > Insecta > Hymenoptera > Formicidae > Trachymyrmex > Trachymyrmex septentrionalis. The sequence continues at coordinate 351,038 of NW_017305885.1, forward strand.
GACTCCTCAGCGACACGAACGTGGACGCAAATCTGGAGGAGAAATTGAGAATCTTCAATGAATCGAAGATTCTCCAACCGATTGGCCGACTTTCGTTTGGCCAACAAAGGACGGATTTAACACCGTCCGTTCCACCGTTGACTGAACCCAAGGCGCCGCTTAGTCTCGATTTGATTCTGAAGCAACAACAAATAGCGTCGACGGGTACGACGACACTCGAGAGTACCGACATGCTGCAACGATTGGAGCAGCAAGTTAAGGCCATTGAGATGAGCACGATCGCCGCGAGGACGCGTCAGCTGGAGAACAGCTCGGATTTCGGAGCGGAAGTTCAACTTAGATATCGCGAACACGAGGACTTGCTGCGAAACGCCACCGATGATGAGGCCGAAGGGTAAAATATATACTCTATCCACGTCATATATCAATGGATATATCAATCATCCCTGTACTCATTGACACTATCATCGATATCT
>NW_017305885.1:351613-364380 GCF_001594115.1 Trachymyrmex septentrionalis
CGTGGATATATCAATCATCCCTGTACTCATTGACACTATCATCGATATCTCTTTTGTCATTCATTATCAAACATCATTTGCACGTCTAATCTTGTATTTTCTTTTCTTATTCTTCTAAATACAAAGTAATCTCGGTGACCCATATATGTATATTTGGGAGATTTTTTTATTGAAAAAAATAACCATTGACTTTTTTTTAAATATTTAGAAATTATCTGTTTTTAAATATTACATACAATCGATTTGGAATAATCATTTTCATTTAGAAGAAATAATAAAAATGTCAAAACGAATCTTAAGAATAATTTACCTTTATCTCGATAAAAAGATTCAAGATTGATCGAGTTTCGAAATTTAACAGGCATCCACCCACATGATCGATCATACCTCAATCTTGGCACGTTAATCGTCATCGAAAAGTTCGAGCCATAGCATTTCAATCGGTCAATATCCGCATGCACACATACAAACGCACGTAGACGATCCGTTAGCACTACATTTACAGAGTGGCGATAGCCTTAGTGATAATTGAGGAAATCGCCGTCCAACCTCCGCTTGATCCTCGTCGCCGCGCCGATTACCTATACACGCCTGATTCACACAATTGATTCACTGTCCGTTTACACCCACACGTGTTCTTTTCTTCACTACAATTGACATTTAATTTACGCAATGTCGCAATCGTGCAACGATTCATTCCGTGATTTCTCATCGGTTTGTCACCATTACACTCAAATCATTAAATGTTTAACCGGGAGAAATCAGTGAAGACTACACTGAAAGAAAAAAGATTCTGACAATAGCTACCATATGTTGAATGAAATAATTTCAATTAAATGTTTAATAAATACAAATCAAAAAACTAAATTTTACTTTCCTAAACATTCAGTGAATATTATTTTATAAACATAATATTATCAACATAATATATCACCGTTTGACTCTTACTAAATATTTAGAAAAGTAAAATTATTTTTAGTTAAATATGTTAACTTGACATTTGATTAGAATTATTCCACTCAACATTTGGTAGCTATTACCAGATTCTTCTTTCGTATTTGCAGAGACAGATATTTCGATAAATAAATAATCCACCGGGTGTCACTGAATATCAGCACTCTAAAAAAATATCGGTATGTATTTAACCGCATTAATCGTGCGGCGTCTACATAATTTTCTTCGTGTTAGTATTAATATTAACACCAACATGGTGTGGATTTATAACTCGTGGTGTTAAATCCAGTATCTTGGTGTTAATATTAATACAATGAGAATTATATCACATAGTGTTATTTTTTTAGAGTGCACAGACCTTTTCAATAATTAATGTTTGTTTGATAAAAAGGTAGTATTTTCTGAGTTATGAACGATTGAAAATAAACATTTTGCATGAATTCTGCTGGTGTTGTACAAAACAGATAACAAAATGTTATTTTCCAATTGATTTCGAGTGGACTGTATCGGTAACAATGTTTCAATTAAAAATTTCAATATCATGAGATTTAATATTGAAAATTAGAAAAGTGTTTACCATTTATATCTGTCTCCAAATACAACATTCTTCTTATGACGTTTAAAATGATGTTTCTCCATTCGTATCATATTTATCACACAAAACGCTTTAATCACAACAAATAGTGTACAGTCTGTTTATCAATGGTTATACTCACTATACACGACGCCATATCGTAAAACATTAAATCGAAGGAAGAATTGTTATGAAACATGAACGAAAAAAGGACCTCACTGTTGCACCGTGGAGATGCAACACGGAACTCCACCGGAAATGCCGGCATCGTGCCAAAGAAGCCCACCGTTAAGTTGTCTAGGACTGCTTCGGATACGCGACGGGTACAAGAAACGGAGATGAGAACACAATCCAGAATGCCGCAAACTCGCGCGATCGTCCGGCCGATAGTTACCAAAAAGGATCACCAGCGTCAACAGCAATCACATCAGCAGAACAACGCGATGACCGTCCCGCTCAGACCGTTGTCAGACATGCAGAAGGGTATTCAGAGCGAGAAGGAGGTAGATATTTAATATGCTTATATATATGTATAGGCATCGATTGCAGCGTTATCACGTTTAAACATTATCAAACATCTTGCCGATAAGATAATTTCTATCCTGATTTAAAGAACAATGAGAATCGCATTTAACTTTTTAATGTCTATCGTAGAATAATTGATCTATGGTAGTATGTAATTGTAACTTTGCTGAGGATTATTTAGCGATAATTGTCACGAGTCGAAATAAATCAAATGAGACACTCGACAGTTAGAATCATGGCACACAAAATACTTAAGCAAATACTTAAGCCGTAAGGAAATCAACATGTTGGATTGGCTACTGCTTATATTATGGCTTTAGGATTTTTATTGCGATTGATTAGTTCGCTTACTGCCTAAGTTTTTTTGTGTCATGGCTCTTAAGAAATACAAAATAAAATTAATAATAAATAAAATTACAAACGCAAGCGTAAAGGAGAAATGTTAAAAACGATGCGCGATCCGCAGCCACGCGCGGATTTTACGATTGCCCGTATATGTACATATATCGACGATGTGACGAATCAAGTGCAAATGGAATGGTAATGTAAATGCATTTCCATACTTACGTCACACGTATGACTCGTTTCATCTGTTCGACCTGAAATAATTCGGACGATTTCCTCGCTTCATTGAAACGTCGTTTAATCGTTATGATGATTGCACAATCTGTCGAAGCTAATTATTCCACATATGGAACGCATTTAAAATATTTTGAAAAAATTTCAACGAGCAATATTTTTTTCTCTTTAAAGAAATTTATTTTTTTAACGGAAACCATAAATAAACCTTTTTGTGTAAAATATAAAAACTTACTCAAGTGAAATATTTATTTTCCATGAATTATAAAGTTGATTGAGTTTAGAAGAATATTTTCAATTATTTAAATTATCTTAATCTAATTGTTATTTGAACAAGTCGAACATGTTTCTTTCGACAACTGATAGAAAATAACGGAGGTAAAATAAAATAAAAGAAAAAATATTAATAGTTTTTCGAATAAAATTCTTTTATGTCGATATAAAACAACGACAGTTATAACTTTTAATATTGTATGTCATGTCGACTCGATAAGCTGGCAATATATCTGGAGCGGGATTTACATCTGTATTAACTTCGTGTTGTACCATAAAACAAATTTCAGATGCACCCCACGAAACGGAAGTGCTGGCTTTGTTTTACGTCATGTATTTCCTATTTTTCCATTTTCGTCGCTGTTTTATGGAGACACATAAATCGTAATCTTCGTAGAAATCCAGCATCAGCAGTTTTCTCGTATCAGTATCGTATCTTCTGATGACTATCATCTTTAATTTAAAACGGCTAGTTTCCATTTGTAATATACGGAACGATATAAAGTTCTAAATGTAAATAAAGAGTTACATAAAGAATGAATAAAAAGTAATATAAAATTTAATTAGTCTATGCCAATAAGATTGATTAATCTAGGATTTACGCAACGATTGCATTTTTCACTGCAATTAAAATGCTGTTCACAATAGCATTTATAATCAATTCTTTGCAAAAAGTTTTTTTCTCAAAGTGATCGCAATATTTACTTATTTATTTTTCTCTTAACGAGATACGATAGTAACTTTAAAATTGCAAAAAAACATATTATAATTAGTGTGTTATTAATCTAGATAGATTTTAATGTGTTGAGTTATTTTTGCGTAAGAATAAAAAAGAGAACGCAGCCGAAAATCAGTTGCTGTCTCTTTTGTTTAATAGAACATCGAAATAGAGCTTCACTATTTATTTGCTAGTTCACGTGTAAGCGTTTCTATTTTCTGTAGAGAATTCGCGTCAACTTGGATCTATTCTTATCTTCCTTTTGCGTGAAGTGGATGTCCGCGACTCTTTACTCATCGTTACTTTTTCAGTCGATTGATCAGCTGACTGAACGCGTTCTCTTTCTGTTGCCTCTTTCAGAAACTTCGACTTTACTCCTCTTCATATTAACTCTCGAGTATTCTCATCTAAGTATCCGACGAGAAAAGAAATCAATGCTCTCTTACAAGCGCGAAAATAAAATATTGTAAGTTAATTACTTGAGTGATTTATCCTTTTAAAATCCCCTTTTAAAATATTGAAATTGATGCTGTCTTGATTTATTCTTATTTTATCACATGTATCATGCGGTTCTTAAGTCTATAGTGTCGTTATAATTTCGAACGATGCTAATAATAGCAAGTCTTATCTTTTTATAAGTCTGTTTTTTAATTTTTTTTTTTTTTTTCTATATATAAATGCAACCTTAACCAAAAACTCTGGAAATACTTTCTAATATTTTTAATATTAAAATTGAACAAAGTTAATAATGTAGGCGTTTTTAATGACATTAAACATATTTATCAATCTCATATATAGCGCTAGATTATGTTCCGATAATCTTCTCGGTGTTCATAGTGGTAGTTGATTCGAGCAGCTGACGAGGCGAAAAGCCTCGTTGCTAGGTAGGAGGATGATAAAGGTGAAGATGTAGCATCCCACTCTTTACATCCCACAGATGCGTGCGTCATCATCAGGATGTACGAGTATGTACATATCGATATCTTGGAATTAGAGCTGTCGATATCTTCTCGTAGATATAGAGAGCAGGAAGCTCAATCTTTTCTACTTTTAGTGTTTTCTTTTTCTTATAAAAGTTATAGTGTTATGTTTTTTCAATTTCTTTTTTTATTCCAAAGTACTAATATTATAATAATACTAATAGCTACCAAATGTTGAGTGAATTAATGTCGATCCAAATGTTTGGTTAATATAACCAGAAATAATTTTCTCTTCCCAAATATTCAATAAGATCATCAAACATAATAATGTAACTGAATATTTAGTAATAATTACTAAGTATAAAAGAAAAGAAAATTATTTTTGATTATATCACAACCAAACATTTGATTGACATTATTTCACTGAAACATTCGATTGAAATTATTTCACTCAAAACATTTGATAGTTATTACTAGATTCTTTTTACAGTGTACGTAACCATCTCTCTTACAAGTTTAATAATCATAAAGGAAAAGTCATTTCTTTTATAGCGTGTGTTAAACATTTCATTTTCTTTAGGACGCATTAACGCTTGCGCTTTGCGACATTCGGTCCGATCAGCTGACCAGCTTGAAACCTTCTGTTATCTCAACTGCGAGCAGCACCCTCAGTTAAAAGAGTAAAACACGGAACAAACGTGTGTCAGTGGTTCCCACTTTCTGCGACGCATGCGTTCTTCGATCGAAAGGGGTGGCAGAAAGAGAGAGAGAGAGAGAGAGGGGGGGGAGGGAGGGCGAGGGAGGGCGACGTTGAGACTAGGCATTCAAGGGTGGTTCTCTCGCACGTTTCCACCGAGGGGTGGTGGTGCCGTGTATTGATTCTGCCTTTGCATCCCTCAGTTGTGTGGTCTCTTCTCCGAGGGTGGTTCGTTTCGAGGGTGAAAAAGGGAAAAGGCAGTCGCGTACGGTCGTCGTCGGCGTCGACGACGACCAGAGCAACTGTCTCGCGTTTCTCAATCGGTCTTCTCGTCTCATCACTCCTCTCTCTTCCTTCCTCTCTTTCTCTTTCTTTCTTTCTCTTATGAACACAAGACGGTGTTTGATAATTGTGGCATAGGAAGATTTGCGAACAGTGACATCGCATCTGCCTTTGATAAGAGCTCAAAGACCCTTGACGGAAGTGGATGTATCTTGAAGAACTTATCCTGCGGTACCTAATACGATATTGAAACTCTTATCGGATTCACACGATTTCGATAATCACCTACGAAAACATTTTGATAATATACATCACTAATTTGATTATACTTTTATTAATTGTCAGTGAACTATCATCGTTGATGGATCGATGTTAAATGTGAACTGTGCTGGTGAAAGATGGTGTCGCTGATGTCTTGCCACATTATCGTTAACCGAAGGTTGATGAGATAGCGATTAGTATAGTCATGCAGTGACGTCTGAAAAAATAACGTGCATGTGTGAAAAGTAACGTACACGCCTTCGTTGAAAATGAATTGGATTTGATTGCAATTGTATTTAGAATCGATTGATAAAAATCAAAAGCGATTTATATATTTACATCTAAGTTATTTTTATTGAAACAGAATTTTTCCAAAGCTATTGCCCACTTTTTCATTAAAGTTAAATTCTACGGGAAGAGAGCAAGCTTTCTACAAACAACAAATCCAATGCAATGCAAGTTACTCTAGTCGAGTACAAATATCATCTTCGAGAATTCAATTTGCAGTTCAATCGTCAATACCAGTACAAAGAGTGCCTAATGAAATATATCGGGCACTGATGTTCGCTGAATTACGTCATGTATTTTGTAAACGGTTCGCGCGCGGTAAAACAAAGAGATTTATCACTTGAGAAACGTAATTCAAACGTTATTTCGAACTCAAAGAGAAGTGGCCCTTTAAATCGAGATACCCAAAGTCAGCGGCCGATTGTACTTATTTGTTTCTTCAGTCGGAGATCAAAGTGTTTGCCTAACGACAGATGGTGGTGATATAACAATCAGTTTATCATTGAAATGCAGTAGTGGTTTTTATACGACACTGCTTGTATTTTGGTAAAATGCACCAGCGTGACGATACGCTTCGCGAGTTGACTCATCGCTCGACCTTCCAAAACGATCGACCACGGAAACTGCGATCACAGTTGATCTTTGTTATCGAAGAAGAATCGAGAATTAAGTTGTTCCTATTCTTTGATAAAAGAAAGGATTAAAAAAAAAAGACAATAAGAGAGAATTGTGAAATAAACACTACAGTGATCAAAGGGCGTAATATAACAGCTCGCGTATTAAATTCCACGATCTATATCCTGCCATGTTGAATTTTTTCGGTGCATTCTCGTATTATCGGCAGTCAGACAGAACAACTAATCTACTGACGGTTTAGATCGCGCGCATGCGAGCACAAGGAAGTGGTTTACCGTCGGATCCGTCGTCGATCCGGCGTCCATCGATTGTCTAGTTGGGATTTACAAACAGTCAAACTGGCGGCTTCTAAAGTTGCGGCCACCGCCAATTCGCGCAAGATGGTCACACGTGGCTTCCTGCGGGTAATACCTAAATCCTGCGAAATTAATTGTTAAGTTGCTGCCCTGATTACTCTTTGTTTCCTCTGCTCTACGTTACATTTGCGCGTTAATAATATATTTTTATCGTACCTAAGTACAGCTTTTATTTCAAATTCTTGACGCCTCTTTCAATTCAAAGGCACGTATCTGACTGGTCGCGCGAGCATAACGCATACTTCGATTTCTTCATAAATACGCTTGTCACATCGATATTCTGCCGTTTTTTTCTTTTCTTCTCTCTTTTTTTTTTTTTTTTTATATTAGAGATATAGCGAGAAAAGAAGTAAAAAAAATCGTATGCGCAACGTCATGTAACGCAACGGTTGTCCTCGCAATTAATACGAAAGTCCAGCGTGTTTCACTCGGAACAATCTGTATCTGGTGTATTTTAACGAGCTTTAATTAATTCCATTGACAATGGCCGCCGCCGTGCCTGGAAGTGTCAAGTGCGACCGCGCAGGCATCTATGTATGCGTAAATAAATAAATATTGTGCGAGGAGGGAGAGAGATCCGCGATATTCCTCGCGATGTGGCATTCTCGAGGAATGTGCGCTGAGCTCTTAACGAGCGTTTGCCCCGTATTTCTCGTGCCTCATTCCATGACTTTAAACGCCGCGCTCGGAGATGCGACCTAAGTTTCTGAAATAGTTGGCTATTTACGACGCAACTTTGCACGGCGTTCTCCCGTTTCTCGAAATAAATTAGCACGCACGGTATACTTATAGCGCTTAAAATAATTTCGAAATTGAATTTATTTAGATTATGCATTATATTATATGTAAATCTATGAATAACTTTTAATTTAATTTAAATGTTTCTCGTTCATATTTTGTGCAGTAATGTCGATTATTTTAGTTTTAATTTATATTTGTATATCCACTAGTTCTTTCTTTTTTTATTAAGAAAAAAATAAACTATACATATACTATATATATAATTTCAATTTATTTATTCTTCTTAGGATTCTATAATTATAACATTACATTTTAGATATTAAACTAGTAAAGAAAACATATATGTTGTATGTGTATTGTCTTTACTAATTTTATCTAGAATATTAACTATATCTGCCTTTGATTTCAATTTCTGAAATATACAATTGATATTACAATCATAAAATTCCAATGAAAATGAATAAATCGAGATTGTTCTATTTGTAATTAATTTTATCAAATAAAAAATTGACATTTACGCATTTGTCTGAACAACTCGCTACTTTTTGCGATTTTCATTCAGAAATGAGAATTTCTTTGTATATATTGATTTGACAGCAACTGTAATTTACTTGATTTTTATTTGCTCATCGATCATGATTTTTTGTGTTACAGACGGGGGATGGCGTAGGGGTGTCGAGTAGCGGAGGTCGGCTCTCCTCGAGGAGTCGAACCTCCGAGGAACCTCATATCGGCAAGTACAAATTACTGAAGACCATTGGCAAAGGCAATTTTGCCAAGGTGAAACTTGCTAAGCATGTACCCACGGGAAAGGAAGTAGCCATCAAGATCATCGATAAAACTCAATTGAATCCCGGTAGTCTTCAAAAGGTAATGTCATTATCTTATGTTTTCTTATAATTTCCTTTTCTTACATAAGTTCAATAAAACAGAATTATAGATGTAAAAATGAAAATTGTTAGAACTAATATAAATTGTATCGTTTTAATGTATATTACATACTATTAACCGTTTTAATGTATGTTACATACTATTAACCGTTATTTAAAATTGATTGCTATAACATGCAAATTTCATTCTTTTAATTATATTGATTTATTTAGCATGCTAATATTTTTACAAGAAAAACTGTTATTGTTTGTGAGTCATATTGCATTATAATAATTTAACAGGAAAAAAACTTCAAATTATACATGTATCTCATAAACGTAAATACCTGTGTGATTCATGCTGATACATCTGGTCAATTACAGTTGTTCCGAGAAGTCAGGATAATGAAGATGCTCGACCATCCAAACATAGTGAAATTGTTTCAAGTGATCGAAACTGAAAAGACACTGTACCTGGTAATGGAATATGCCAGTGGCGGCGAGGTCTTTGATTATCTGGTCCTGCATGGGCGGATGAAGGAAAAAGAAGCGAGAGCGAAGTTTAGGCAGATCGTTTCTGCTGTGCAATACTGCCATCAAAAGAAGATCATTCATAGAGACTTAAAAGCCGAAAATTTGTTGCTCGATAGTGAAATGAATATCAAGATCGCCGATTTTGGTTTTAGCAATGAATTTACACCCGGTAACAAGTTAGACACATTTTGTGGCTCACCTCCGTATGCCGCGCCGGAACTTTTTCAAGGTATTTCCTCGAAGTGATTTATATGGATTTGCGTGTTAACTTGAAATTTACTTAAAAATTTTTCCATTTACAGGAAAGAAATACGATGGTCCGGAAGTGGATGTATGGTCGTTAGGTGTAATTCTATACACATTGGTGTCCGGCTCACTGCCTTTCGATGGTTCGACATTGAGAGAATTGAGAGAAAGGGTATTAAGGGGGAAATATAGAATTCCATTTTATATGTCCACCGACTGTGAAAATCTTCTCAAGAAATTTTTGGTGCTCAATCCAACGAAAAGAGCCTCACTAGAGGTACGTGGAGATTAGATTCGAATTGTATGAACTCTATTTTATTGTATAAACTCTATTACCTTATTAGGTGAGGTATTAATTATTTTATTAATGTATTCACAAGTGGTATATTTTAATGACACGTAAGTTCATATTTAAAAGAAATATAATCTAATAATTTTTATTACTATTTTAGAACATAATGAAAGATAAATGGATGAATTTGGGATACGAAGATGACGAATTAAAGCCGTACTTAGAACCTGAACCTGATTATAGAGATCACAAGAGGATAGGTGAGTCTGCCAGTATGTACATAACACTTACTACTTACCGTTTTTATGTTTAATGTTACATCAGTGAACATTCTATACTATTTTTTTAATATGATATTAATGATCAGCTTCTGTTTCCTTCGATATATACGTGTTTTCAAAAAAAATTATATAATATATTATAGTTTTAATCTGAATTTTTTTACAGTTTCTCTAAGAATGTTCACATGATTGGATGTTTCTTCTAGTTAGATAATTGTGCAATAATCACTATTAATATATTATCAAAATATATCAGACTTTCATTATTATTTAATAATATATACTATCTCACAATTTTCTATTATAATTTTAAAGAGTTTTTAGAATATGCACAATTTGAAATAATTTCTTATTAAATTAAAATAAGAAATGCATATTTTTTGTGCACAGCATAAAAACACTATAACTTGTTTTTCGAGTTCTTATTTAGTCTGATATATTTATATCTGTATGTGTTGTGATCTGCTTCTTAAAATATCTTTTTATTGCATGGAAATATATTTTATTGTTGGTAAAAAAAAAAAAATTTTTTTAAATTAATGCTAATATTGAAATTGAACTAAAATTATATTTTATTTTTAATGAATGTTAAAACATAGATATTATTAAGACAATAAATTCAATTTTTTAAATATTTTTTTTTTTTTTAATTATGAATGTTGTGTTGGAAAATTGTTCCAATTCTAATAGATGTGACTATGCCGCCACGCATTTTTATTTCAGAGGCCTTAGCCAGTATGGGATATACTCGAAGCGAAATAGAGGATTCTTTAGGACAAGCGAAATATGACGATGTATTCGCCACATACTTGCTCTTAGGTAGAAAAACAACAGATGTAAGTATACGATATATCAAGATTAATATACAGTATATGATAGCGTCTCAAAATTCTAATATTTTTGATTTGTACAGCCTGAAAGTGATGGATCACGGTCAGGTAGTTCATTATCGCTGCGTAACATTCCACCTCAAGTCAGTTCAGGTGGTGGAGGAGGAAGCAGTGGAGGAACAGGTGGCGCAGTACAGAGTCCATCTCACAGAGGTGTTCATAGAAGTATTTCTGCTAGCAATCCAAAACCCAGTAGACGGGCCTCGTCTGGTGGTGAAACTCTTCGTAAGTGTTATCCGTTTGTTTTAACCGTAACTCTTATGCAGTACGGCGATTTAAACTTTACTGTCAAATAACAAGCATGGATAAGGACATTTATCAAACTTGGGTAAGACGAGATATCTATATTTCCTTGTGATTGGAAATTGTGCGACAATTTTTGTATTATTTATTTGTACTGGAAAAAGATAGTAGCTACTAGTTAGTGTATAGTTTAATTGTTAAACTAAATTTGTAACAAAAGTGATATGACGAATGTTGAGATATAGTAACAAAAACTGACGCGATTGTTTGTTGATAAATCTGTCAGTACAAATACTGTGTCTAAAATAAAAGATTTCATTGTATAATTTTTTTCCTTATTAGGAGGTGCACCCAGTCCAGGTAACGCAACGAATCACAATCATGCAACTGCAGTAACTGGCACAACTGTGACTGGAAGCGGGGGTAGTAATTTTAAACGACAAAATACTGTGGATGCAGCTACGATCAAGGAAAATAGTGCTCGAGTTTCTGCAAGCCGACCCTCTGCAACTAAAAATAGTCAATCACCTGGGCAATTAGATACTAGTGAGTTGTTGTTACTTTGTTTTTGAATGATACTTTATGATAGAAATATCTTATAAATAGATATTCGATTATTTGTCGTTCTATATCTCCTTTGTGATGCTTGAGCAAAGTTTTTGGATGAGGGAGATTGCTTTGGATAAGGTTGTAGCGGTTTAATAGCTAATTTGCAATTTGTAATTTAACTGTACCATTCCATATTATCTATATTTGTGTTATTTGTACTATTCCATATTGTTCATAAATCGTAAATTTTAACATATTTATTATATTTATATAATCATATCATCGAAGATTCTGATCATACGTGTTTTAATGTCAATCATACCTGTTTCTTATATGTTTGTAAGATTGAACATGCAATCACATTGTTATAATTTTACCGCATATTATGCACATCCCTAAAATTTGATCATTTGTCGTGTATTGATTTTTCAAGAAAGAGACAGTGATATTACTTTATTTATTCTATGTTTGTTTCTTAATATGGAAGCAGGTTAGACATAGCAATTCATAATCTTTGTAATATATTTTTGTTTGTTATAATTTAAAGTATGTTGCTTTTTGTTTTGTGTTGAACCATATCTAATGAGGCTTGCAGTGACAATGTTCATTCTAGGCGTCGGTACAAGTCCTGGTGGTAAAGCAAGGGTAGGCAAGAGCAACACAATGAACGCAGGGGTAGGTGGTGGTCGGCCTCTCACCTCACCTGCTCCTGGTTCTGTTGGTCGACGTAGCACCATCTCCTATGATCAAGCGAAAACATCATCAGCATCTACTGAAAGAACCAACGAAGTACCCAGGTATTGTGATATCCAATTATTTTTATCTGAAACATGCGATCTATTTACACGAAAATGAAATACATATATAATAATTAAAAAATAAACGTAGTGTTACGAAATTTTTTATTATATTTTTACTGATTTTCTATATAGATTTTTACTTTTCGATATATACTTATAACATATGAGATATTGGACATGTATTTAGTTTTCGTTCCTTACACAACATTAAAACTTGTTATTAATTATTAATTTATATTCGTAAATTAAATGATAGTCC
>NW_017305885.1:364480-365262 GCF_001594115.1 Trachymyrmex septentrionalis
CATCTCGTGTGACGTTTTCTATTGACTTATAACACTTTCACTAACTGTAGACGACTGACTTCTTATGTGTGCAAAGTACACTAAACCATTATTCAAGAAACGATTTGATAATTGAGTGAACAATAACAATATCTGTCATTAAAAGCCGCGGGGAATTCATTTGTTTGTTGCATTGCTCTAGCATGTTGGCTGCTGCCTGCCAATCGTTCATTGCGATATCACTTTCTTTATGGCTTGACAGATGTATCGAACGGACAGTTCGATGTAACGTTTATACATGTACAGACGCTTGCTGAAATGATATCGGACAACAATCGCATCCACGTGTATAGAAACTTAATGACCTCAAATATACATATATTTCAATCAAGACGATGTAGACACACGTTATCATCATACATTTTTCATTCTTATATATACGTTATAGCATCATATTCTGTGTTCTTATCATATACTTCGCGAAGTTACATTAGCTACAGCAGTTTAGTATTTTCATTCTCCTCTTTCTATCCTTATAATTCCCTTTTATATTCCTTATTAACGAATTTTTGTTACAAAAAATATTTTTATAAAATTTACACATATATATATATATATATATATATGTATATACATATATATACATATATATATATATATATGCACACGTATGTATATATATATATATATATACATACGCGTCCTATCTATACGTGCGACCTACGCGACTGTGTTTCTACCCGATGACAGTTATGAAATAACTCATTGCGGCGAAAGCACGTAATACAGCCATAAATAATTTC
>NW_017305885.1:365362-369320 GCF_001594115.1 Trachymyrmex septentrionalis
ATAAAAATAAACGACATTACAAGTAAAAAGTAACAAGTCATTGTTTGAAACAAGTAAGAAAATTCTTAATGTAATTATTTATCTATCTAAGAATTTAATTATATATCTTACATAAATACGTAATGAAATATTTTCGATGTCTGTTACAAATCTTAGATCTCGCCCCGTTTTGCTTCTGTACAATCTTAAAAAGTTGTTCTGGTCTTTTATTGTATAAAAAACAAAAATAGGATTAAATCGTGGTCCATAAGGCTTGGCAATTTGCTGATTAGTTTTATGCACAGCCTGGGCGAGGGCACTAGACCAACGCGGGGTCACACCAAGTCTGCGAGCATCAGCGCAAGTCACCGTTCCTCAAGTGGTGTACCCCCCAGCGACCATTCACTACTGGACCCTCAACCACGCAACGCCCACAACTCCTTACTCGCCACTGCTGACCCCCTTAGGCAGAGGTACAGGCCCCCGATGCCTAATACAAAAACCGAAAGACCTGCATACATTCCTGCATATTTAATATTTAAATATGTATATATTTCGGATACATTCGTTCTCTTTCATTTGGTTACTTCTTTCTTGGGCCACTAACTCTCTTAGGGGTAATTAGGTCTTCTACTATTATAGTCTTTCGCAATTTCTGCCGGAGCGGATAATGAGAACATTCGTTTCTCAGAAGCTCAAAAACGACAGTGCCAATCTCTTGGAGTGTTCTATTCAAAAAATTGTCGACATAGGATTCTCTAGGATAGTTTTTGGTCATTCTTTCATTATTTTTTAATTCTCTTTTCTTATTGCTTTTTTTATACTCTTTTCTCTTTTTACTCTCTTTCTCTTTTTCATTCGCATGATATAAACTTTGTTAGATCTCAATAACGGCTTCATTGCTTCTTTCTTCATTTATATAAATATCATTAGGTTTGATCATGATAAAACCATCTCATTATACCGATTCATGATACAATTTCGACATGCTTACAGTTCACTTAGAAATTTTTGTATGATTTTTTATTGACCACTAAGCTTAATAATGTAGGATAATTATGATAATATACTATAGTATATATAGCGGCATGATATTACAATTAGTTTTCTCAAGGGAAATATTTATTCTTAATTTATTATTTCCTACATAATTACGCGTTTGATACATAATATTATATACATATCTATCTTTTTGTATTTTTTCTATTAGTTTTGATAAAATAAATTTATATCGTATAGAATGTAAAACTATTTAATATTATCTGTTTGATAAATTACTTATGACGTGACCCAATGTCTAAGTTAACATCATTTCCTCATGAAGTCTTTTCTAGTACTCTATTATATAGTTACTGTATTTAAAATATATCTTTCGCGCAAAAAATACAATTATATTCTTGAAATACTTTCTTTCCATCGATTAATGGAATTTGCTTGCGCAGTTGTAGTAGACTGTGCCTATTTACATAATAACCTATTAGATATTTTTTATCAATATGAATTAATTTCTCTTATCAATATTGCTTTATTAACTTTACTCATTAAGCTTAATTTGTAAAATATTGCTTGCGCGTTGAAAATTTTTATAACAACAATATCTTTAGAAATACTTAACAATTAAATCAACTTTTTGTAACGTATGTAATTAAGTAGTGCAGCGAAAAATTTGTAACTGTTGGAAGAACTTTATTAAAATTAATCTTAATTGTTGACTTTCTTACCGTCAACTGATTTATTAATTCATATTTTACTTTGATGGGAAGCTAAGATCTTTAGGTATTTATTATCGAAAACAGAATTTGAAAGACTTAAGACATTTTTGAGAAATCTTACAGACGGATGGATGGATGGATGGATGACTAGACCAACTATAAAATTATAAAGTCAAAAGGTTTGCTACGCTGCATTACTTAATAACTAATTTCATTTACTTTATATCTCTTTGCATCTTGATATCAGCTTTATTTGAATCGAATGGGTAATATGGTAGTATATTCGCTCGAGCATATACTTTTTATTTATAGTGCATAAAAATAAAAATGCTGATAAATCAGCTTATATATCTATCACGCGATTGCAGTTTGTATTAAAATAAAAATTATTATTTGTTGTTAGTTTGGGTGTATGCACAAGCAACAGACTGGCCACAACCACTACGGCAGCATTTCCACGGAATGTTCCGAGTCGCAGTACGTTCCATTCTGGCCAAAATAGAGCACAGCGAAATCACACTCAGGTGAGTACTTAAAACAATTTAACTATAGAACAAGAGTTTAATTTGACAAATTTATCTTTTTTTATTAGCGATTATTAGTTAATTATTAAACATTATTTATTTTATTAGTAATTAATGTAAATGTTTTTCCAGGGTCACACACAAACACAGGACACAAATGCAATTAGCCCTCTAGCAAGGCCGTCCTTTTTCTCGAAATTATCTTCGAAGTTCTCCAAACGGTAAGTTCTGATTAAATCTATATAATCTTTAACGATATTAGTATTTGATAGCATGCTAATAATTTGTGTAATTGTAATATTACCACTGTACATTTCCAAACATTTCTTTTAGTTAGTTTACGTATTTTGTGAGTCAATTATCTTGTGAAAAACTAATAATTAGATCAGATGTTATGAATAAATTATTTCCTAATTAACGTAAACTATAAAATTTTCTTAAAAAATTGTGTGATTGATACTCAACTTGTAAAAATGATGAAAATATTGATTTAGAAGAGAAAGATATATTAAAGTACCAAAGTTATTAGCAGTTACCTAAAATCGATCTTTTTAATATAATTTAATATATAATTATTGTGCATGTATTATCTAATTGAATCTATATATCCACACACGTGGATGCAAAGAAGGTCCATGAAAGAAAATCAAATATTTTATAACACGAAGTATTGTTATATATTTCTTTTATTTCTTTTATTCTCTGTATTTTCTTTGATTATACATCTATATTTGTTGATTTATTTCTCGATATATATGTATATATATGTATTAACGTACACGTATATATGTGCATATATGTACATATATATCGTAAGTAGAAAAATATATATTTATAATAATTTCGTGCTATTGCGTTATCCAATTATCCGACAAGTACAGACTGAGAACGCTAGCATAAACATCACAGCTTTGCAGTGGATCCTCAGTGCATGCTTAGCATTTTAAACATTTAAGTGTTGAGATTTTGATACTCGAATATACTCGTAGATCTCATATTGTGATATAGTTTGATAAATTGTATCTATTGTTTGCATGCAAAATGATGTTTCTGTTTTAAAGGATGCACAATGACTATGTAATTCTGGAAATTCTATACATCGATATATTTACATATTATAAGGCTATATATGATATTATTTATTACAAATCCGATGAGCCAGCAGCGACCATTATCAATGAAAGCCGCAGAACATGTAGCTTATGCATTTTGTTTCGCTTTACTTATATATTTACTTATACATATACCATTTTCATCCTCAAGCGTATCGCGTACTTCACCTATCTGTATTGTTTGTTTGTCCCATAAATATTTGCTTGACAGATTGTATCCTTTAGCTGAATTTTAAGTAGAAATATTTTGGTTCCATTTTATATGCATAAAAATATACAACGTTTTCTTTTATATAGAGTTTTTATTCATCCATTATATTATAGATGGAAAATCATATATTATATTGTTATAAGATTCGATATATTATTATTGCTATAAAACAAATTCTTTTGAGATCGATTGATGGAAGTAATACACACTGCTCGGCTAAATTCAGGCCACCTCGCATACTCATTGTGCATCCCTTTTTCTCACTCGATTGTAGCGAGGCATATCTTTGATTTATTATTTATATTTATATATATATACATATATCCATATATATACATATATGGGACTTAATTATCATATCGCACAAATTCAAATGCCAAATGACAGCGCATACTACACACGTACATAAGTATTTGGAGT
>NW_017305885.1:369420-370625 GCF_001594115.1 Trachymyrmex septentrionalis
GTCACTGTACTCATCATTTCAATATAGTACAGAATAATTGTACAGAAATGTGCGAATTGACGGCATCCATAGCCATTGGTGCATCAGAATGAATACCTGACATTTCTATTATCAATTCACACCGGTATATATATTATATGCTGCAGGCCATGAACCATATAAGCTTCGCTTCATCTCTCGAGTTCCGACAAGCGAAAGGCCATACAGACACGAGTTTTAAACAACCGATGTGCCGACAGTGTCATGATACAACATGCCCAATGCGTACCTAACGCATATTGAATCGAGCTGGGCAAAGAAGCAAAAATTTATTTATTATTAGTCGACTGCTCAATGGATATTGTGTGATGCATATAATCTTAAAAGAGAAAAGAAAAACTCCAGACTCCGTTATTCTGTGGTTCTCAAGATTGAGTGTAAATTACTTTTTTAAGAACTTTTACATGTCAAGTATTGTGCGTCATCGAGCATACATATGATATATATGTATATATATCGTATATTGTCGCAAATTTATATACATATATACGTATGTATATGTATGTATGATTACATAATTATTGAAAAGAAAAAAAATGTCTTCCTGAAATCACAAACCAGGAAATCGCCTTACGCATTTAGATATAACACTGGTATCTGTGCCTTTCCTAATTCAGCCTGCCTGTATGCATACTTTACGTCGTCCGTTTAAAAAAAAACCTAATATTTTCTTTATATTTTTCTACCATTTTTCGCACTATGAAATCTATTTTAGCTCATCTATTTTACTTATGTTATAAAGTAACAGCGAGTAATGTATGTAAAAACTATTTTATGAAGAGCGAGAAAATAGTTAATAGATTGCCTTCCGACGTAAAGTATCTAACCATTATACAAAATGATAGGTGCGAATTTAATAAGTGTGTTCAAATACACTTATATTTAACCACCGAAAGCATATTTTTATGTAACGGCGGATGTGTGACAGGCATAGATTATTCTCCTACATTAAAATTAGCAATTTAGTAATCTTGTAAATATGATGAAATGAGTTTTATTTGCAAATCAACGATATCTATATATATAAACTAGCACAGAAGTTTTCTACAACTCTTAAATATTTTGTGTTTATAAAATGAATTTTTTAATTTCTTATTTATATTTTATCAATGAAAAACACGTTTATTCATGTTCCTTGTTTTTGTATTTTTATATATATATATATA
>NW_017305885.1:370644-411000 GCF_001594115.1 Trachymyrmex septentrionalis
ATATATATATATATATACTATATACTATAATATTTTTTTCTCTTTATACTGCCTTTAGAAAATAAAAGCGACAGATGCTTGCTAATGTGAAAGTATATATTCGATCGTAATAATTACAAGTAGTAAAGAATTTCGAGTGTGAGGAAAATGTTATAGTTATACTAACACTAATGAACGAACCAGATAGATTTGACAGATAATAGAGTACATATGATTGTTCGTACTTTGACAGATTTTTTTAAGTGAAGGAGGAAGTCTCGCCTTGTTTCCCCCGAGCTGAAATGAGAGCGAGCCGCATGCAGATATATCGCGCCATGGCAATCGCATCTTCCACGAATGTATTATTTTATTTCGTTTTTGATTTTCTCTCTCCTTTTTTTCATAAATTAGAATGAGGACTAGAATAATGTATATTTTGTAACATTATAGTTAATTTTTTCTTTTTTTCTTTTTTTTTTTTAATATAATAGGAAAATATGTTGGATAACAATATATGTGTATAATATTTAAAATTATAACATAAAATCTATTGTTTGATAAAATTTTTGTTATTGCATAAACAAATATATTACATATTTCACGTAATATAATATTGTTTCATTTGTTGAAGCTGGCACCATATGATTGACTAAGTATAATGTGTAATATATATATATATATGTATATATATATATATATATATGTTACGGTAAAAGCATATAAATTCAACAATTGTATATATTTATTAATAAATGTATACAATTATTTAAGGTTAAAGAAAGTTAAGATTAAAGAAAAAAAATGAATATGTTTATTATGACTAATAAATAACACTTTTAAGCATATATTCTTATTTAAACTTTAGTAAAAGCATACTAATTCATATAAATTTTTGCGTGCATATTTTGATTAAAAAATGATTTACGAAATTAAACTTATGCAATTTAATACTCCTAATTAAAACAATAACAAAATATTAGTACTATAATGTTTTGAATAAAAATGTCATAATTATTGATTATATCTAAAATAAATATTTTACACAAAACTAAATAAAGAATTTTAAAATACAAGATGTAAATATGTTATTTAATGAAATATTTTTTATTTATTAGATCATAATAAATTACATAAAACAATATTTTAATCGCATATATATACATATGTATGTATATATAATTTGTATACACATTTTATCCAAATTAGAATAATAAGTGTATACATTTATTAGGAAAAATACTGTCTTCTCTTTCGACAATTTTAATAGTAAAATTAGTATATATATAAATATACTAACAAATGTATACTATTACTGATTTTATGCTTTTGCTGTATAACATATATATTGTTTTTTCCTTTTTTTTATATCCAGCATAAATTCCTTTTTCGAAGATAGCGTGGAATACATATTTGATTTCTTATAATGTCATTAATAAGTCTATATATTGGCTTCTTGTACTGATTCTTTCACTAAAACAAAATTCAAGGAACTATGCCCTTTAAAATGAATAGATATGTATGTTGTCACATAATATATACATATGTATGTACAAATATTGACATAGCTACAACATTTTCTTCCGAAGTATCGTGCAGCTTCATACTTTTTTGTTATTTATAGATAATTTTGAAGTTATAATAAATAACATATGTCTTTGCAAGAATGAAAGAATCTAAATAGACAAAGGAGTTAATTAATTTTATTTGCAATATTGAGAAGAAACAATTCTTACAATTTAATATACTTTATTATATTGTTTTTTAATTGATACCTATGTTTATATTTTCTATTTAATGTCAGTATAAGAATTGCATTTATATTTGGACATCATTTAGCTGACTCAATTTGTTAAATGCAAATATATTTTGATTGAACAAATACAAATATGAAGATATGTAAAAAATGTATCAGGCATTCCACTTTATCTTTTCACTTTAATTAAAGTACATGTTTTTTAATGCGATTAATTAAAGTATAACTTATTTTTATCCGAAATTTTTCATTGTCGAGATTCTGTAAACAAATAGCAACAAATTAAATAAAAATATTTAATATTTGTATTTAATCCACCAGAATGATTCTTTATTTCTGCAAAGTGGTAATTATAAATACTATTCCGAGGTTGATCTCAAAATTAACTAGTACATTATAATTAGAGTGCTATTTGATTGCAATCAATGGCAATTCAATTTTATCTATCTTGCTTTAATTTATTTTGTTAATAAATATTAATTTGTATTGTATAAATTATTGAGAACGCGACATATAATTGAATTATTTGATCGAGGCAGGCCATAATATTAAATTGGTACTTCATTTATTTGTATATTGATTAATGTATCCTAATCTATACATATTGTATCATTATTTAATTATTAGAAATATACAATATTTAAGCACGTATGTCTTTGATAATTTTACTGTATAACAATAAAGAGAAGTGTTAATGCTAATTTTTTATTAAAGAGCAATGCTGTGCTTAGTACAAGGTAATATTAAAAATCCAATTAAATTAACTGTCACATTTATAATAGCTTTTACCCAAGATTACCTTTTATAAATGTCATATTTATCATAGAAATATATATATTTTTCAATATGTGAGAGAAATCATACCTATCTACCATATTTTTAATGGAACCTACAAAAAACAAGATATTACACATAATCCTTTAGTATTAGAGGTGTAGCTATTAAAAATATTAATAATATATCTGCGATTTAACTTTATTTCAATACTAAGTACAGGTATTGGCTTTGCATATATTATAAATTTGAGAATTGTGATCATGTGTTACCCCAATATCGAAGATACGTGCCTTTTCCTATAATATTGTGTATTTCAAATATCTCGTTACACGATAGATCAATGCACTAATCCTTCCACAGTCATTGCCAATAGCATTTATTAATAATATCTGGTCAACGCAAATAGCATCTACATTTATGTGGCAAATAACTATTATTATACGTTTATTAACGGATTATAGCGTACCCTGTAGAGTGGCCTCGGGCTACTTAAGAATATGTTATCCTACTTGTAAAATCAGAGAAATTTTATCATCTCTGATCTTTTAAGACATTGATGATTTTTTTATATTCTTTTGTATAAAGGATATTTAAAAAATCGTATATTTACGTCTATTGTATGATATAAAATATTTCCAATTAATATTTCATTTACATCTCCTGAGATTGCACAATTAATGTATCCTGATATATTTAGTATTTTGATATAGTATATTTCCAACGAATGTTTAAAATCATCATTACTAGGATTTGTTTTTGTATTTGTCACATGTTTATCGATATTCGGATACATAAGTGATATTAGAAAGTTATATATATTATATATAAAAGTAATAAAATGTAATATCTAAGATCACCCAATAAACTAATGTATATGAAAATAAGAAAAGAGAAAATATTGAACAATTAAAGGAAAAAGTGAGAGAGAGAGAGAGAGAGAGAGAGAGAGAGAGAGAGAAAAGAGACCACATCATATTAAATATATCAAAATATGAAGTAAAAAAATTTGTTTGCAAATTATATAAATATAACATGTCTTTAAGTGATTATGCTATTTGCTGCACTCCAATTACGTGCCCGTCCAAGCATCCGGAAAGGATCCTTAGGATATTCAATTAATTATAGTCAATCTATTTTATTTAAAGAATCTAATTTAGAAATTTTTTTTAATTTAGATTTTATGGAGGGCAGTAAACAGCTTATAATATATAAACAAAATAGAGATATTATTTAATAATTTTAAGGAGCAATAATAGTAATAAATTCGCATTAATAAATATGTCAAAAATGTCTTGTATATGTTGTATTAATTTATTTCTAAATCCTTGTATACATAAAAGGAATGTTTTTGCCTGTGCGAAAATATATCTTATAGCGTTCACGATGCATGTAACTCGGTAGGAATGTGTTATGTGTGAATTGGGCTCTTTTTGTACATTTACACAACACATTTATCCTTTGATACATCGTATCAGAAATTATTTTTGGCAACGAATCACGATCGCAATTTGTATTACTTAATTAAAAAAAAAAAACTTTTAAACAATAACGTTTATATCCGCGATGAGATTTCACATCAACATTACACATCCTTATATTTTCATTTATTTTTATAAGAACATATATGTAATTTTGAAAATATCAATATATGACTTCTATTAGAGATTTTCTAAGCTCATCATATCATAATTTTATGTGTCATAATCAGTGTGCAATGGTGACAGGATGGTGATGGTTGTTATACATATGACAATTTGATTAATTTATCATGTTTAGTGTTTGTTAGCAACTGCCTTTGTTTTGTTATTTCAGCCCCATGGACCCATCCGTACCCCCCAAGCACCTAGTAGTGAGGTACGTTGCTACATACCATAATACCACTATCCGTATTTTAATTTCACTCATTTATTCCTTGATTTTTCGTACATCCAACTTTTTGTCGATCATTATCAATGTATGACGCGTATTTATATTCGTTTAAATAGAATATAATATTTAATGCACGTTCGTTGATATCTACGATGATCTTTGTGTAAACATAATATGCATATTTTGTAAAGTTTAATATTGCCCGTCAAAAATATTTGATATTTTAGATAATTATGCAAACATAAAAATTATATTTTAATTTAAGGTTAAAGCTCTGTGGAAAGAAATATTTTAATTACATATAATTATTAACATAAGATGGTATTTGTCTGATATATATACATGTGTGAAACATACTGAATTGATTCTTGTCATTTTTGCCTAGTAACTTTCAATTGACTTATTATTTACATACTTCATCAGTCACATATAAATTACAATATTTTTCTCATTATTATTTATTGTCGTAAGAATATCCCAAGATTTGATATTATTACGATAATATATGATACCTAATATATGTTCAAGATTGCAACGATTCACATATAACTTTTGTCTTTTGTGTAACTCACTTTTAAGTGTTCTTTACTATATAAATGTAAATATATGTATGCAACACTAAAATTGTAATTAAATTTATGACATAAACGATTTGCATGTCACGCATGTATGTTATAACTCTCCATAGGGTTTGATTCTGGATGAATTTCTATTTTACATTATATTTTACATTATCTATCGGCAGCTTGCAAAGATTTTAGCACAACGTTATATCTTAAAATCTCTTTTAAACGGATTAAGAATTTATTTTTGCGCCGCAATATCGCTTGAAGCTTCAATGTATAACATATCACATTCTGCACAAGATCGACATTTTACATGACTCGATATATTTCATAACTTTTAGTTTGATCGTAATATGCATAAAACCATGTTATAATTTCTAATAATAGATAAAAACAGTACCCGTGAGAAATATTTAGATAAATTTGTGAATTTGTAAAACGCTCTCGTAACGTTAAACATAAAAAAATAAAAATGCAAGGTAGAAGTATTCGGAATTTCGCTATATGATGGAGAACTTTTTTTTTTATTGTAGTTGGATTTATACCGCCGTATTAAATTTATTCGTAATTGTGAAACCTGTACCACTGGAATTGCTTTAGATAATTGAACGGGTTTAAGATATCTTTTTGTTACAGCGGAGCTACTACTAACGACGAACAGGTCAAACCGCGCAGTCTACGCTTCACGTGGAGTATGAAGACTACCAGTAGTCGAGATCCTAATGAAATAATGTCCGAGATCCGAAAGGTATTGAAAAAGAGAAGGCGATATATTTTACGAATACAGAAACGAGCCTGTTTACACCTGTCTCTTTGAGACGGATGATATAACATTTATATATGTGAGTGATAGACTAGACGCGTTATCTCGTATTATCTTCTTCCAGGTATTGGATGCCAACAAATGCCAGTACGAACAACGCGAGCGATTCCTGTTGCTGTGTGCGCACGGTGAGGCAGCGACGGACAGTCAAGTACAATGGGAGATCGAGGTCTGCAAATTGCCACGACTTTCCCTAAACGGAGTACGGTTCAAGCGTATCTCCGGCACATCAATCGGTTTTAAAAATATTGCCAGCAAAATCGCGAACGAGCTCAAGCTGTGACTGTCGGCCACGGGCGCCTTAGCCGCCAATCGCGCCAACCCATAACGACCTCGTGAGCGTAGCCACCAAGTGGCGGTGGTCACCGAGGAGTTTTACTCTTGTTTCTTCTTCTGGGACTCCGACTCCGAATCCGATACCCAAGAAATATTCGTTTAAACGCGATTCCTCCGTCCCAGTCGACGAACATCATTGTCAGGTGAGAGGGAAGAGAGAAAGAAAGATAGAGATCTTCTCACGTGTTTGTCGTCTCCTCTGCGTTGGAGGTACCGCTATTAACGATTCGTCGAAAAAAAGTTTGAAACTGTGATCCGTGATGACTAATACGTATTCAAATACTCCCGAGTGCCAAAATGGAGAACTAGATCGGGTCCTCGTAACACACTTTGCGAGCGAGAAAAAGAGAGGGAAAGAACGAAAGATAAGAGAGACGGTCCAGCTGACCTGATCAACCGTACAAAGAAGCTGGTATTAGACACAATAATCTATTATATTTATTAGTTTTGAATTTTGGTTATCGTTAACAAGATGTGCATCCGAACGAAAATAATCAGTCATTACAGGTTGATCTGCCTTCCCAATTATCAAACAATTCGTCACATCTGTCATGAAGTATAGCTTCATTTTTAAACAGTATTATGTTTCGTGTTATTCTTGACGTTGAAGGTATTTGCATTCAAATTGATATGTCTCTAGAATGTCGAACACTTACCGCGTATACTATCGTAAGATGATAAAAGATTAAAGTAGAATCGATTCAATCGGATTGTTAAATGTGCCTAATAAAACATTTCTCATCTATTTTGTTTTTCATGGCGACGGCGTTTCTTTTACAATAAAACAACGCGATGGTATGGAAGATAAAAGAAGCAATACATCTACAACGTCAAGAGATTTCTCTGTAACTTCCTGTTTTTCTCCTAATCTTATGTATCTTGTATGTAAAATTTTACTAATGGAGATTTTGCCTGTAAATAATTTGACAAATTTACAGAATCGAGAGACATGTGTTGCGTTCTGTATCGACAAGAATCTATCATTTAATGCATTAGAGCCATGAACGAATAATGAATTGAATTATTTCAATGTTGCACAATATGCAACTGTTTATTTTTTTCGAACATTTTTATGATATACTTTATCTTTTTTTATCTATAGCATAAGTTTGAAAATACGCAGCACTATAGACATTAGCCAATTATGATTAAAACATGTAATAATTATTGTTATTAATACTTTTATTTTTATCATAGACGACAAGAGAGAGTTTTATATATGTACATGTATATGTATGTGTATATATACATATATATGTATATATATATATGTGTGTGTGTATATATATAGTATACATAATACTATAAAGGTAGAAGCAGAGAAATTATTAACATAATTTAGAAATACCATCGAGTTATTACTCGTGTTTCATGTGATTAATACACACAATTCATCATTCTAAAAATTGAAATTATATAAATTTAAACTACATCAGTAATAACAAGATCTGTTATTTCTACGAGAAATATGATAATACAATTAAATTTAAGTATTATAATTGGCTATATTGTACTATTTAATCCTTTCATTCAGAAGTATATTTGCAGTTGAATGAAATAAAATTAGGGATTATCGTAAACCGTAGAAGAGCGAAACTAGAGACTTGGTGTATATAGTATACAATTACGAAGGTACTAAAAATTAATGAGAAGAGAGAAAGAAAGCAAGAGAGAGAGAGAGAGAGAGAGAGAGAGAACTTCACACACCAAAATCATAAAATACACTTTAAAACTCAAGTATCGCAAACTTTTTATATTTGCCTAAGATTAATGAAGTACGTTATTAAAATAGGCAATGATTAATTTATTTACAAACTATAAACTCAATGATTTTTCACATTTCTAACACTTGCTACACTGAAAAATACAGAATAACTTCAGCGTGCCAGCACGACGTACAATCGTGATACGTCGTGTTGCGGATCATGAAACGACTGATAGCAACTAAGTATCGGCGCCAATTGTCTGTTACTGAACATCTTGACAAAAATTCTAAGTAAATGATTAACGCAGCACTGGCATCGGGACTTATCTTCTTTATGCATAACCATACCAGTTTCGTGTCATCGGATTACTCCATGAACCAATAAGCGAGATAATGTAACATAACGACATAGTAATAATGTTATCGATTTACATTTTAAGGAGAGACAATTTAGATGCAAACATTCACACACTTCTCTAAAAGAGAGAAAGAGAGATATATATATATATATCCAATCACTTTTAAGGAATTAGACTGGAGGATAATAATCGTTTTCTTTTTTTCGTTTGTTCCTACGTCAATCAGAATTAGTATCCTGAGTACAATATCGAACATCATTATTATCATGTAAAATAAAAAGAAAAGGATTGTAATCCAGAGCGGCCGTTGTAAATGACTCTATAAAGATATACACATACAATATCATAAATAGGAATTATTATTATTATTATTATTATTATTATTATTATTATTATTATTATTAATGTTAACGTAAGGTCCTTCAGGTAGCATTAATAATACACATCCCCGACATATAGACGAATTAATTATCGTAATCTATACATAAATTCACCCTTCGCCGGCTTGCTTTACGAAATAAATGTATAAATTAACGATCGATGCGTAAGTGAAGAAGAAGATATAAATCTAAAGACATTCATAATTTTAACGCGTGAGAGAAGGATTCAAGTGACAATTAGAATCGCGGAGCTACACGGGCGACGCTTAGAGTCAAATTTGACGTAACGCTGGGGGAGTTTTCTTGTGATTTTTTTTTTGTATGTAAGTATCGCGAAAGAACATATTACTCCCGCCGGTAGTCGCCCGCGTGGCTGCGTCCGACAACCACTCGACGCGCACATAACACACGTACGTGAATTACATAGACACGTCGGTCTTTGTAGATAGGTACATACATATACAGCTTTGCTAAGTGTTTTCTGGTGATCGGTATCTAGCCAAAATGTAGCAAAACGTTTATAATAAAATGGTAACACGCATTGTTTCCCAATTCAGATTCCTGTCAAACGTGCGAATTCGTGTTACGACATGATCGAATCGTCGAACATTTTCTTTTCTTTCTTTCGACAAAATCGTGAAGAGAGAGGGTGAACGCATTCCTTTCTGATACTGTCAATTAATGGTGTATATGTACATATAATTATGATATAGAAGTACGGAAAATATTTCACTCGAGAAGCAGAACCATGTTGGTTATCACGACTGATTATACGCTTCTTAGAGTTAGACGAATTTGTTACGACAGACATGTCTAGTCGTAAAGTTTTTAATATTGTAAGTTTCATCTCTACATATTTGAGTTAGAAAAGAGAGTACAACTTTTTTCATGATCGTTCGAGAATCGTTTTATATCTACATTTTCTTATATATTTTTCTTTGTGGAAAATTATCACAATAATGACACTATACTCAAGGAAAAATTGTTACATCATGTATGTGTATGAAATAAAGTTAATAAAATCCTTATATACATCATTACGAAATTGCTATCATCTATTTCATTTAAAAAACGAATTCAAAATTAGATCAATAAGTCTCTAAATTAATTTTGAAATAATTTAAGCATATATATAAAACTGTTAGCGATCTCATAACGATATGATTAAGGAGTTTATTCTTTATTTTATCGTATTTTTTCTCAAGTGTCATAATTTTCAGTTTCCATGAAGAAAGATACGTTAGAAAATTTAAACATAAAATTATGCCCGAACGAAAAAGTGAAAGTTGTACCCTCCTTTGCAAAAGTACAAAAATCGGACGACTATTCAAGAAAAGAAATAAATAAGTATTGTATTGGATTCTATAAATATCGCTAATACAATATTAAAAAATGTTACAAAATAAAATTACATTCCTCTGAACTCGAAGACCATTGCTTGCGAGTAAAAGGACCGAAAATATTTCGTATAATATTTGTTAAGTCGCACAAAGAGATGAATATGTTTTTAAAATTTATTTCAACCTGTATGATATATCTTGTCAAAATTTTACAGCGAATTAAGTAAATTTTCGTTGCTTGTTTCAGAGTTATAAAAATTATTTTTAATTAAAAATGTATATATGGAAATATATATGTGTATTAGATGATTAATTTTAAATTAATAATTAGCAATCGCTTTTAAAATTGTATTCTATTTTTAATGCTGATGAGAAGGAATATTCAATTAGTTTCATTATATGACTAAAATCATCGCTCGATATTGAAATTGTATACTGGAAAATTAGATGAAATTGGTATTTCAGAATCGGTTCTTATATTTAAGATCGTCTTAAATACAATCTTAACAGATTATAGGTTTGTTCGCGTTACTTACACTTTTTTGGATTTATAATTTTTTATTTTTTTTTTATTTCAGAGAACGCAAACAACCTTATGAATACCAACCTGAATTTCAAATCGCTATTCCGAAACTTTGCTTTAATCCGATTGGTCGAATCGATTTCCAGCATGCAATTTCTAACACTGGTTTGATACGGGCATTACGGTTCTTCAGTGGCTTCACATGGTCTTCGTGAGTGATTTCACAGCTGTTGAGCATCATGACATTGCAGCAACGCGCTTGCGGTCTTGTGATTTTTCGCCGATTTCAAGGTACTATTCAATACTTGCTAATGCAAACATCATACGGAGAACATCACTGGACGCCGCCTAAAGGTTAGTATACTTTTACATCGACAGCTGTTATTTTTGATTTATCAGACTCAATTACACCAATATAAGATTAACTTTAATCTTTGTTTGCTTTTAAGCTTTTTTAATTCATAAAATTAGAAAAAGAAAAAGAGTAAATTTAATCGCGACTAAAGTTAATTTTACGCGACAACCTTAGCGTTAGCGAACAAACGGATTAAAGTCTCGTTCACATCGTGCGATTAAGTTTACGGGAACGTGTGATTAGAGAGTTCGGTCATTCGCACTACACTGAATTACACATTAAAGGCTATTCTATATAAAGTATTTAAATGCAATAATATATTCAACTTTCGATAATGAAATAATACATGTATATTCTGTTATATAACGTGACAATGGGCGAGTTCAAGAGTTAACAAAGCGGCTAGGCATGCTTACCGAGCAATTGAATATGATTGGTAGAATCTATAAGTAACAACCAATTACATTTGCTCGGCAATCAGACTAGCCGCTTTGTCAACTTGAATGCGCCCATTGGCTGCGTTCCGGATATCAATCATGAAACTTTATCCTTAGGATGGAAAGTGAAAAGTGAAAATTTTAATCATTGAAGTTAATGGAGAAATTTTTCATTTTTCATCCTAGAAAAAAAATTTCATGATTGATACCCAGTAGATTGACCAACAGTTGAGTGAGTGCTCATTGCTATTGATGTGTTCTTCTAGATCTGAAATTCTGATTGGATGATCTAAAAGAATACACCAATAACAGCGAGCACTCATTCAATTGTTGAATGCCCAATATTATTATTAAATATTTAATCGCGCGGTTCTAGTAAAAGAGCAATTATGTAAACATAAGTGTATGCATACATAAAATTATATATGCATATTATCTTTACATCCACAATTTGTGGATGTGGATTCGCACACATCAATTTTCGACACTATCAACTTCATCAGCAGTATCGATATTGTGATATTTACTTCACGAAATTTTATAAAAATAATGCTGGTGTCGATAGTGTAGCTTTCGAACGTTACATGAAAAAGACTCAAGTTTTTCTCTGGTATAATGTAAGTGACCGAATTCGCTATATTGAAGTTCCTTTTTAAATTCTAATATTATTGACAATAGAAAATGAAAAATTTTTAAACATTTTAATATTGTTTCTTTTTTGCTGTGAATTTAAATCGAATAAAATATAACAAAAAATTAAAGATCACTTTTTTCTAACTAAAAAAAAAAATTCCTATAAAAATGTTTTACTAAAAAATTATTCGACTTGACGGTCACTCGGTGTTGCTCGGTGTCTTAGGTCACGTTGATCCGGATGAATCTGACATGGAGACGGCCTTGCGCGAGACTCAAGAAGAGGCTGGATTTGTACCAAATGATTTGAAAATCTTCGAGGACGCGAGGCACGAAATGACGTATAAAGTGAAGGGAAAGCCGAAAATCGTTATCTATTGGTTGGCGGAACTGCTCAATCCGGACAAACTTGTGAGATTGTCGAATGAACATCAAGCGTTTGACTGGCTCCCGTTGCGCGAAGCATGTGATCGCGCAAAATACAACGAAATGCAGAAAGCACTCAACGAGTTCGATAATTATGTATCGCGAAATCTTTCGTAGGTTTTGTTCCGAGAGAGACATATTTTTATCTTATGCTTGTTTCTACCAACATAGATTAAATTAATTAATCTTGATTTAACTTACTTTTTATCTTTTTTTTTTTAATTTGAAGAATTAGAAATATAGGATATAGAGAATTAATGAAACTGGGATTAAAGTTAATCTATTGTACATTGGTACAAATGGACATTACTCCGTTATTTCTTAAATGGCAAATTCGATTGGACACACTCAACATGTACTGACATGTTTACGTCGTCATACACAAACTGACGTAAACATGTCTGTATGTTTAATATAAATATAGAACAAGTTAAAAAAATCAAAACGATGAAATACTAAATAATGGCTGCGTTAAGCAAAGCACAACAGTTTTGCAACTGTTTTATGATTGTCTGCTGAGATAAGATTATTCTTCTAGATCTAAAAGTATAATCCAATCAGCGCGAAGAAAACTTTCAACAATTGCAAAATAAACATTCTGCTAAATGCAGCCATTACGTTATGGTCCTGTTAACTAAAATATATAATATGTACATTATAATTTGAAATATTTGTATTTTACTTTTACATTTAGATTAAATCAGTATACCTTTAATATGTCTCAGTGCGCATTAGTGTTTCCAATCGAATTTGAAAATAATATAAATTCATAAATACGCGAAAACGTATTTTCCGTGAAAACAAACCTTTCGATTTGAAATTATAAATATGGCATTGCCGACATATCGTATAGTCTGTTCGCACATTGCTTGATTCTTTAAAACGTTAAATACTTTTACACTTAAAATGAGATAAATATATATTTATTGGGTATTGAAGAAAGAGAATACGAAGATGCTGAGTGCAAAAAGTGCAAGAAACGTGAACAGACTTAAGGTCGGTCTTACCAACTCCGATTAACTTAATCGATTGATTGTCACATTGGAACTGATCAATTGCATTTGCTATTCAGCAAAATTGACCAATCACGGTTGACATTTAATCGACTTCGACTAGGTTAATCAGAGTTGGTGAGATCAGCCTTTACTGTCTATTAAAAGTCGTAGTATACAAAAACAATTAGTGGTTCTTTAGTGTCTCGCAGAAAAATACGTGTAATTCGAATTGTTAATCGCAGTTGAAAATTATTGAAAACGTAAAGTTGTAATTTTAAAACTCTTAGCTGTGATCGATCAGTTTGTTTAATCGCGTTTACCAAATAGCACGCAGCGTTTACAAAGCGCTACAAAAGCGCATTTGAATAATCGCTTTTTTAGTGCTTTGCAAACGCTGCTGTGCTACTTATTTATATATTATTAATTCTTTTATCAAGGTCGATTTGCCAGAAATTTAAGTGATAATTAATTATGGATAACGTTATACGAAGTTTACGATCTTTTCTCAAGTATTGGTATTTTCGATATACTCTCGTTACTGAGTTATATATGGTAGAAGAATGGGAAAGGAATTTTATTAGTATCCTTTTTACACTGCTTATCGTAATCTTTAGATTTATCTCAATTAAAACATCTCGATATCAATTAAATCGAGTTCTATGCATAATATATAGTAATCGCATAAATAACATAATAATCTTTACGATGCAAGTATAATAGAAAGTATAGATTATATAATATAGTATCGAATCTTGTAATTATGCGTGTTAAGACGTTATATCTATCGCTTGTAATCTTTCGTAAAAGAGAAATCTCCATATTTTTCTTACATTAATATAACAGACATTTTTCTTATAGCCCTGTTCTTTCTCTTCTTTCTCTTCAACTACAAAGTAATGCTGCCAATCACGCAATACATTTTAGGATATTGATTGTTTGTTGTTCCCGCAACTTATAAAAATTATATTGTTTCAACATTCCAATGAATTCCATTTATAAAACAAGACTAGATTTATTTATGTGAAATATACTAAAAATATAAATTTTGAAGAACAATAATGGTCTTAAATTTATCATGAAATTTAGATATACATCTGCATAGGTATAAGAATCCAGTATTAAAATAAAAACCAAGAGGTGACATTGAGATCTTTATCTTATTTCGAACAATTTAGCAAAATTATATTGAAATATTTTGTTTTGTTTTATTATGTTGATATGTACAAAGTATGGAAATATTTAAATCTGTCAAAATCATATTTTTAATAAATTAGAAAATTTATCACATAGAACAATTTCTTATGATAACTTAAAGCCTATTCTACAATATGCTCTTTGTTTCCTATTTCTTTTTTTTTTCCTTTTTTCTCTCTTTTACAACCGTTTTGACAATAATTGTACTTCTTGCTACTATTTCCTGTTTCTTCCGAAGTTCGTTCATTTTTACCTCGGGCGACAGAAAATTAAAATTCAGAAGAAATAAAAAAATAAGATGTAAATAATAGCAAAAAACAAGAAACAGGAAACAAAAATACATTAGGCATGTAGATAGGCTTAAGACTTTTCTACGTTTTCAAAATAACATTACACAAACTATATGACAGTTAAAAAAATTGTTTGTCGTAAGCTTTGTGATCTTTAATCATTATATAGACCTTTTCTAAAAATGTCTATATATAATCACGATATTAGGATTAGAGATAAGTAAAATATATACACATAATAAATATTAAATTTTTATTTTTTAATACGAAGTTCATTATACGAATAACCATTAACCAATACTTTTAACAATTTCTATAATATTATATATTTTGCAAATTTATCAATATTCAATGATTTGCATTGTTACTCCAAATTCAATTCACTGCATCTGATATTCACTCCACATGTTGAAATTTAAAGAATTTACACAAATTATAGATTTTCGTATCTGGCAATGAGAAACATCAACACAGACAGCTTTTATCTAATAATATTTAACATTATAAATAGGCACAATAGGAGTAATATGAACCAGATTTTGCAGACTCTCCCACTCTCTCTCACTGTCTTTCTTTTTTTTTTTTTTAATAATTTTAGCTACGTAAATAGGTTAAATTTGATGGCATAGTTTCATAAGAATAAAAATTAAATTGCCACGCCTTTCAGACGTTAAGTTTTGGTATTGATCTATAAAAATTATCAGAATACAAACTGCGTGTTCCCGTAACTTTAATTAAGATTAAATTATACATATTCAAAATAATGATTAAAAGATAATGTAGTTAGGAATAAAATAAAGAAATAAGTGTAGTAGTAACAATAAGAACAATAGCAATGATATTGAAGTTTACATAATACACGATTTTGCAATACACTGCGAGTGTATGAAACACTGCCTTCCTGATGTATTTACATAGAAGATTACTAGACCTCGCCAAATGAACATAGATACTTGTCGCGCTCGAAATCACACAAGTCCTATCTTTCCTCTTTTCATTTTTTTTTTAAATTATACTACGCCATCTCCCCCAGTATCTAGTATCGCTTAAGACGAATACAATTCTTTTATTGCTAATATTGCAATGATATTTTGTATAACTGTGTGTCAGAGTGATGATATTCCTGATATTACAATGTTATATGCATGTACCGCTCGTATTTGATACGGCAGTACAACTCTGTAAATATAGGTAAAGAAACATAATTATGCAACATATAATAAAGTTCTATCGAATATTAATACGAAGAGATTCATATCGGTAAACATGATATGGATCTACAGTCCGTGTGTGAATCATTTTCTGTGTCTAATCGTCTGACTCGTACTCTCTGTTTATAGTGATACTCTTTGAGATAGCTCTTAAGTGTCTTTGGCAATTGCAGCTTATTTATGCCATCGTACGTTGTTCGCGTGGTTATCACTGCTCTACACAGGTGCTGTAGCGGAAATGCGAAATTCCGATGTAACGGGATAGTGAGCATAGGCTCGAAAAACATACAACATGAGGGATCCTTATAATGTTCGATTAAACCGCATACCTGTAAAGATATATATCGATCATTATTATATCGTGTTTATCGATTATTGAAATGAAATGCAAATATGAAATAGATGCGAACAAATATACATATACGTACTGTTTCGGAAGCATAAACTCCTGGATCATGTGAATCAAAACTAAACTTATGATTCCATTGCTCAATCCGGGCATGTAATGAGCGTCCATATTTACGGAAACTCACGGAAAACAAAAATTCTTCCTGCGCGGAATCTCGCAGCAAGAAAGTACCCTCTTGCTTGCCTTCCAATAAACGTTCCGCTTCGTAACGATCCATCTTACCCCAATAGAAAGAGCAGGCTGTAATCGACCTTAAGTCCGGCACCAGACAATGGACATAATCGACCTGTATTACAAAATAGCGAAACAGTGAATATATAACATGAATTATAAATGTATACTAATATTTTAGAGATTGAATGTATGTATGCCAGAAAAACAAAAAAATATTGTATGTCATATTAATTTATGTACTACCATCATTTTTAATTCTGGTTGTAATGGTTGTGATAAAATGAAATTCTCTTTTTGTTTTAAGAAATCAAATAATTCTAAATTGTAAATTAATTTTTGTCTGATATTGATTCTCTGCATTTTTAATATTCCAATCTATATTCTTACACTGGTAAAATTTTATATGTATACTTGTATTTGTAATTTTTATTTTTTAGCATATAAATTTATTTCATAAAGGATCAATAGAATTTATGATTTCTTATATAAATGTTAAATAAATATAATTTGAATAAAAAAAAGAACTTACTTGTGTGTGTGCAGGTCTTTCGATATTTGGAATTAATGTAAAATCGATTTGGGATAAGGCTGTAAGAGCGGCAGCTTGAATACCGGCATGTGCTTGAAACAATGCCGCTAAACTGTCCACCGTTATTCCGTTGGGATGAACTTGTATACCCGTAGGATAATTAGGCCTATAACCGGGAGGAGGCTCAACGCCTTCCTCCATCTCTCGTGCGCGTTGCATTCGAGCACGTTCGTCACAATCCTTTAAAAACAAAAAAAAATGGATATAGTAAAATCAAAATTTCATAAATTTCTTTTTAAAAAAATAAAAAAATTTCTTATATACTTCATTTACACGTACTTCCATAGGAAATTCTTCGGGGTTAAATCGCGATAAATCAATTACGGGACTCGGTGGCAAAGGTCCGAGAATGGGACTTTGCGGAGCGGATCGACTATTAAACACGATACCCGCACCCATAGGATGCTCCTCTGTTCTTCTATAACCGGTGCATATACAATCCGAGTTACCATTCCCTTGGCCGGGAATAATGTCAGTATTTTTTGAGCTTTTGCTCTTGGCGCAATTAAATTTCAACACCCAGTTGCTACGTTTCTTTTTTGATGATAAAACGTGATTACATATTGGGCTTTGATCTTTATTGCGCTGTTTATCTAATGTGAACAAATAAGTTTGAGTTATAGTTATACAAAATTACAATATTTATATATGCGAGAAATTAATTTGATACACATACTTTTTCTCTTCCCAAATGACAAAGTTTTAGAGGATCTTCTTAAAGGTGGATTTACAGGACTATCTTCAGAACTGCTACTACTGTTGCTACCACCAGAACTACTACAGCATGCTTCCTGCTGTTGTCTAAATGATGGCTCGCTCGTAACATTACCATTGTTACAAATTTGCTTTGTATCCTGAGTTTCAACAGGTTGACTATACAAAGATTCAAATCTAGAATTATGGTTGTCTACATCTAAGTTTAAACGATCGTTGTCCAAATTCCCTTCTAATTTACATTCTGGTCTACTCGGCAGTATATTAGGGTTCGTTACAGGTACATTGCCATTAGTCTCATTATCGGGCAAACTTTCATTGCCATCTCGATTCACCATATCCAAGGATAATGGGTGGCTGAGCGCGTTAGCGCATATCTCAGTAGGCTGTCTTTCACCATCCATTCTAAAGAAGTCTCTGAGACTAGCAAAGTGCTGTCCCATTATTAATTTGCATGGCAGGCATTTTATTGCCTTAATGATCCCTTGTCTACACCATGATTGTAGAAACTATACAAGATATACATTGGAATCTTTAATTCGGCATGATGCAACTCCAATTTTTCACAAGTTTTATATCCGCCTAGCCACATGGAGGATCTTACGTCAGAGAATGCAGTAGGTCTGTCGCATGCTCACCTATACAAATAATAAAAATCACTGTGTAACATATCTACTATATAGAGAAATACTTATTCATAAAAATTTATAGTTTTAATATATAACAGATACCTATATATGTATTCAAATAAATGATTCATGCTTTTTAGTATTAAAAATGAATTCAGGAATAAAGACACATATTGGTATATTCTCGTTGTATTATTGAGTCAAGCACAGATACTGTATCATGCGCGATAATTGTGAATGAAAAACGGTACCTCAAACGAAAAAATGACAGGTCGAGTCTTATAGATTCGCTCATAGTAACACACATATATGCACGCACACATACATTCGTGTATTACATTACTACTTATCGATAGTAACTCGTTTCACATACAGATGTCATTATTGAAAAAAAAGAGATGATATCATTCTCCTGACAGTAGAAACAAGTCGAAGCACGTTTAAAACGAGTTACACACGGGATAAGCAGACGATTAGCAGGATGTGCTAAGCGAACGCACTGCTGGCTTTTACATCACGACGATATCACCGCTAGAAATATCACGGAAATTATGCTTCCCACCACGACGTAACTCTTCGTCACAGTCGATCATCAGGCTCAGGCGGCTCAGGCAACTAAAATTGTCAAAACACGTCCCGACGAATCATCAGCCATTTTCCCCAATTGCGATAAGTCATGAGGTACACACATGCACCATAGAGTACCGACTTACTGAAAAAATTGTGACCGTTCAAATCCTAAACCTGGGGAATCAATTATGTATTTTGAAATAAAATGAAAATTACGAAAGTGAGCAAATTCACTAGATGACCAATGAAATGATAAAGCTCGAATGAATTGCTCAGTTAATTTTCACTTCGGCTGCGTTTGGAATTGACATTCACGCGCTGTAAGATTCATTGGCTGTGTTTAGCAGACTCCACAGTTTAAATGAGCACTCACTGTTATTGGTGTATTCTTTCAAATCATCCAATCAGAATTTTAGATCTAGAAGAATACATCAATAGCAGCGAGCGCTCACTCAACTGTTGACTCTGCTGAACGTAATTTCATTACACCCAGTAAATTTGTTCACTTTTGTAATTTTTACCACGTTTCAAGATATAGGATACGGATTTCATTCCGTTCTTATTTCAAAATCGTTTCAAGTAATATTTTAAGATGCTAATACAGCCCTCTGATTGGTTGATGACATCTTGAGGTATACTTAAGATGATTCTAAATATGGTATAAGATCCCATTATAAATACCACTCTATAGCTGCGTTCCGTTATTCACTGTAAGTACTGAAAATTTATAGTATACGTAATGTGAACTATAAATTTTCAATACTTGCAGCAGAGAGAAATCTGAGAGTGGACATCCCGATTTTTTTCGTGTACCAAATCTCGTAAAGTAATGTCTATGTTTTTGTGGTTTTTTTTCCATATTATTGGATTAGACAAATACGAATAATCAACTTTGATTGTTTGTCCTTGTCTAATTCACGTATTAACATGGAAAAGAATCACAAAAACGTGGATTCACCCTACGAAGTTTGGTACATGAAAGAGGTCGAGATGTCCACTCTCAGGCCGGTATTCATAGTCAGAACTTATATTTAAAACCGTCTTAAGTACAATTTTAAATGTCATGAACCAATCAAAGGGCCGCATTAGCGATTTAAGATATTATTACTTAAGACGGTCTTAAAATAAGAACCGACTATGAATACCGACCTCTGATTGGTTCGTGACACCTCAAGACAAAACTTAAGACGATCTTGAATATAAGAACCGACTATGAATACTGGCCTCAGGTTTTTCTCGGCTTGCAGCGAATAACGGATCACACCCGAATACCGACTAAACTCTCACAATTCTCGAAATGTGATTGGCTGTTTATTGCGTAGACAAGTATTGCGAATCGCGCGTCTGACATTTAAAAACTTTACTTTTTGTATATGCATACGCGTCAACGAATAATCAATCAAAGCTATGTTCCAAACTTGACTGCCAGTATGAAAATCTATAGTTTACGTTACGTACACTATAGACTTTCAGTACCGGCAATAAATTTTCGAACAGCCCACATAAAACGAAAGTTTGCATCGCGTTGCGACTTGGAAGGTTTCGGACAGTTTCGGAATAACTTGTCAAATTTTGGCGGCAAAAGGGGAAGGAGGGGAGAATAGTCCGAAATTCACAGATCTCTCAGCTCTCAGCTGCTCTCAGCTTATTGTAGAATCGTAGATGTACACAACGGCAGCATACACGTTGCTAGTCGCGGCATTCACGATACACGCGATTCCTGTTTTGACGACCGCTATTGGTGCTATTTATCCCGCGTCAGCGACTACTCGTAACGCGTGAAAAGCGTTCTACTTGTTCTCCATCAGCCTTGGCTTTTCCTTCCTAAAGAAAAGCTTTCTCTACGAATCCCTCTCGCCGCGGTAATAATCGGTGAGTATCGCCCGCGCCTCCGTCGTCGCGGAAGAAATATCAGAGCCGTCGAACGGAAGGCACCCTTAATTGTCGAACACATCTATTCGCCGTCTGCGGATAGGTAAGACGTCAAGTTCAGCTGCACTATCTTACACTATCTGCACTAGATGGATATGTGATTGATGAGAGATATTTTACGAGAGCACAGCTCCCAGATGATGCACCACAGATCCTGAGCTTCTCTCGTTGTCTTTCTCTCTTACTTTCTCTCTCGTCTTAGAAAGTTTTTCCTGCACTTTTTTTTTCCAGTGACCGCGAGTGATTTTACACCTTGCTCCTCGGACCATATAGTAGCAATTTTCGCGATTATCGCAACCGGGAAGACACGTAAACAATTTTGGCGAACGTAAATTTCGCGGATACTCATTTTGGCAGCTAGGTAGGATACAATATGGTTTTGTTTTTTTTTTTTTATTTCGAAAGATGAGTTACAATTATAAGAGAAAAAGAAAGGATACTCGTCTTATTGACAGATGGTGACAACTGTTGAAGGATGTGATTAGTTAGATTTTTCCTAGTAAAGAGAGATATATTTAGTAAACAACAAAGTTATAAATGTAATGTACCTGTTGTAATTTTTTACTCAATAATATAACTGTAATGCAACACATTTTTTTGTGTTACAACTAATAGGTACGTTAAATAACTTTGTGTTTGCTATACGGAACGAAGGATATGTTAAACTAATATTCTAAATTCAATCCTATGTTAAGAAAAAATAAAACAAGATTGTGCTATTGTCACCTTGTTGCCAATGTTACATTTCCACTTATCTGTGGATTCTTCTTTTCTAGAATGGCTCGTGGACAACAAAAGATACAGTCTCAAGCCAAGGCAGCAGAAAAAAGCGCGAAACTAAAGAAACAGCAAGGACACAGTGCCAATGATCAAAAAAAGGCAGCGCAGAAAGCACTTGTGCATGTGTGTTCTGTATGCAAGGTCAGATTCTTAGCTATCTGTAAATTTTTAGAAGCTTATTGGTATAGATTTGACACAATTTTTTTTTATTTATAGGCCCAAATGCCAGATCCTAAGACTTACAAGCAACACTTTGAAAATAAACATCCTAAGAACGAGCTGCCAGATGATTTGAAAAATATATGAGAGTACGAATTGTTATAAAGTGAGGATTGGGTGAGAGCGCAGAAAAATTTGCTGCGTCTGACAAAGTGATATAGTTCAACATCTTCATCTGATCATTGCATAGTTTCAGAAAATGAATTAAATCTTGTTAGTGTTTTAACTAATCTATTGCACTCGACAGATTGTTGTTGCACAACTCCAAATATTAAGCATAATTAATGATTTACTTATAGAAATTCTTCATTTGTAAACTTCAATATTTTTCACGCACGTCATATAATCAATACTTTTCATATGAACGTTATATTTGAAGAGATTCTGTGTATATTTCTAAATAAAGCTCATAAATTTAACGGCAAAATTTTGAAGCATTTAAGCACATAAGAAAAAAATGCAATACCGTTGATTTCCTATTTCTGTTACGAAAGAAGATGATAACAAGGCTAATATAAATAGAATTATGTAATTATATATTAAGAGCATTTTTATTCAAGTTTTTTATGATGATTATTTAAAACCGTTACACAAAAAAGTATTTTAGTATCATAAATTTTACTTTTATACCTAAAATTTTTCCTTTATGAAAAGAATATATTTTCTATCATTGATTTTGTTGCATTTAATAGTTATGCAAGTAATAGTTATGTATTTTGAGATATAAGTTTATAAAAACAATTCTTTAAATAAGAGGTTGAGAGAATGAGACATAACAATCTTTGACTACATGACTGCCAATTTATACTTGATTGTAATGTATTCTCTTTAAAATAAGAACAATCAATAGCTGAAATAGAGATATTGTGTAGCCCTTCCCTTCACATTTATAAAGGTAAATATTTTTATTTTTGTTTATAATTAAGCTTGTCGTTTACATTATACTGTCCACAGATACAATGCGTAATTCCTCTTGTTACAGAAAAAGTTAATAATAATGCATTTTTTATGCTTGTAAAATATGTAGTACTTAAAGTATCATAATAAACTAAGAATAATTGATTCATCCTATTGTTATATATTTATTGTAATTATAAGAAATGTACGAATATTCTGTTGGCTTCAATAAAGAATCCATTATTCTTGGAATATATTATTAATATATTTCAGAACGTTATTTCTTTTTTTTTTACGTGCAAACGTGAGCCAAACATCCATTTTTATATTAATCAAACCTCGTATACGTCATATTAAACAAATATTGTAAAAGTATTTGGATCGATTACGATTATCTTTCATAGTTTTATTTATTTACTACAGCTAAA
The DNA here is from genome assembly GCF_001594115.1 of Trachymyrmex septentrionalis. Classification (NCBI taxonomy): domain Eukaryota; kingdom Metazoa; phylum Arthropoda; class Insecta; order Hymenoptera; family Formicidae; genus Trachymyrmex; species Trachymyrmex septentrionalis. The sequence goes on from NW_017305885.1 coordinate 393,937, forward strand.
TCTGCTAGATTATTGACTTGCAAGTCATCAACTCGTTGCTTGCGTCATATAAAGTGTACTATCCTGATAAGGCTAATGATGTAGCATGACGTTATAAATTCTCTATATGAAATACATAATCTTTAGAATATATTAAAGAAATGAGTATTAACAATGATATTTGCGTTAATATTTGTATGCACATTTTCGTGGGAATCTATCTTATTGTTATTACTGTGACGAAATATGCAACGTACACTAGTTTCGAATTTTCGACAAGCTATCAGATAACTATATTTACTTGTGAACTTCAAACAAAAAAAATAGTTCGTTTGATAAGAAATGAGAAGACTTTAAATATAGTCAAGTATAAGAAACAAAAATAGAATGTACTAAAATGAATACCGCAATCGCACAGCGAACACATTACATTGACAGAAAAAATTAGAATCAAATTATTTACCAGTGATTATTTTCAGCATTACCTTCGATGGTGGCACCTCATATTGAGAGCCTATTTTTCTCCCATAATTTTTGAAGCTCTCGGAAATTGTTAACAACGAATCCTGCCGACATAATATTGTTCATCAGTTGCCACTTGTACATACATATGCATCATTGTAGCCAATAAAAATTCATTATATTCGCAAAAAGATAATACAGAGGAATAAGAGCTAAATATTGAACTTTGATTACGAGGAGAGATTGAGTCACGAGTAATTCGGCGATATTTAATTGACAGTTGAATACAAAGTGAGGCACTTGCTAATTGCTCGATATAATTGATGACTTGCGTGAATCGTTCGGTTTTATCAAACGTTACTAAACAGAACTGTCAACATCGTGTTACTGTTACATCATATTAAGAAGTAATTCAGTAGAATCATTGGCTTGGTAGTGTGCGCATCCGTGCATATTATCGCAGCGGTTCTTATTATCACGACGTATATAAATGCGGTGATTGCTGTATCACTGCAGCAGTTTTCATTTATATTTAATGCGGTTTTTGTATTGATATTCAGTATCGGACGAGAGTTTCCTCTTCGGATCGAGTTGTTGGAGGTATGACGTTTCATAATAGAAGAAATAATAAGTGCAATTATAGAGATCGACTTGATGTATACTTTTGAAGGAAAAAATATCTGATCTTTGCGTTGTTAAATTTAAATTTGTATCGATTATATTTATTTTTATACGTATATTGTTGTAGTTTAATTAAATTCAGATCTTTTCCAAGTTGTTAAAAAAGTGAGTTTACTGAACTGTTTGCATATTCTTATCTTTATTCTGTTTTCATAATGGTGAATCGAAATTGATCGATTATTGAAAAATAAAGAAAAAAGAAAATAAAAATAACAGAGAACATTAGAAATTTATTTTCTCATTTTTATTGAAAAGACCAACTAATAATTTGTTAAGTTAATGACATTATCAGTGATAGATTTATATTATTCAGCGATATTTTATTGAAACTAAATCTTGGCGTAAATCTAGTATCTACTGTTCAATCATCTATATGTACTTTTGGTCATCTTCATGTACTCGGAGATTTCCTTGGAAATGAAATCATGGCCTAAATATCCAAGTTCTACTCTGTGATCAATTTTTTCGCCATCGAATTTCTATAAGTATTATTTTGTTAGCTCATTTTTGTATTCAATCGTTATACTATTCAATCGTATATACTATTTTTATAACATTGAGAATGATCGGAGTTGAAACATTTGTTAATTTAATGTAGGTATATTCTTATTTTTATTTATTTTTATATTATATTGTATCTTATTACGTACATTAAAATTGTTACTTTGGTTCGTAGCTCTTTTCTTAACATAGTTTCCTTTATTTTCATTAATTGAGCCATATTATATTATGTTTTTTTTTTCATTTTTTCCAACATTTCTACCATATGCATTTCTTTTGCACGATTTATCTTATTGGCAAGTTTCTAAAAATATGAAAAATATGAAAAATATGAAAAATACGAATGAACATTATGACGGTATACAAACGAGTACAAATGATTTTCTTTTGAATGGCATAGACGAAATTAAAAAATTTTGCGCGCTTGCCATTTTTTATTTCTCAGTTATTTTTTTACTCTTTAAGATACAAACGAAATAACAAGCAATATAAACAGATGCAAACGTGAAATACAATTGTGGTACGTTAATCATTTTTATATTTTGTAAAGTTGAGCATCACATCGATCACTTTTCTTGTTTTCTCTCAGTTCAGATCTGTATGTTTTAAACATGACAAAAGTATTATATATATAATGTTTATTATTATTAATTATATATATAATTAGATATGTAATAATCATATATACATATATGTGTATATATACACGTATAGAATATTTCAACTATATATATTAATCAATATCGATTATCACAAAGAATTTTTCCGCTATATGTCACTGAGGTCGAATCTATCGATGACATAGAATTACATTGTTAACACGTTTAATTTCCGTGTTTAATCTTGCATCGAAATAGTCACCGCGCTTAATTAGAGCATCTTAACACCCTCAGGAGTAAATAGAAAATGCTAGGAGACAATGGAATTACTCCCGGTAGACACGTGGCATGGAGCTAGGGAGAGATCACCCTTCTCCTATTTGTCCTCAGTCTAAATTTAACGTACGCTTGACTTATGCCAAGAGCCCTTGCTACATTACATGAGATAACAATAATTTATGTGGAACAGTATGATATCATAAATTAACATATGATAAGCTGCAGATCATCTTAATGTTACAGATAGGAATTTCGTTGGAATGCACAACTAATCTCTGATTATTTTAAAAAAGCAATTAACAACATATATAATGTAATAAAACAAACTAACGTGAGGTAATAAGAAAAATAAATAAAAAATGAAACTCGAAAGAATCTATCAACGATAAATGTAAAAAAACCCATCTCAGAACCTACATTTGTTCGGATGCACAGAAAATTCTTTATTTTCGTGTAAATGTAACAAAACGAATAAAATATATGTTTCGATTCGGGTCCTTATCAATATAAAATATAAAAATTACAAATATAAAAATATCAAAATATCAAAATTACATAAATAACGCAAATTCAAAATTGATTCTCGACAATTTAGTTCGTTCTTCTTTATCGAAATGTCAAATTAGCTATGTAATGAATAGCCCAATGAACATAGAAATCACATAAATTGGAACACTACACAGCATTCCGTAATAACAGAATTAGTCATTAACATGATTTTGATTGGGAAAATGTCAAGGTATTAGATAAGGAAAAGGTTAACTTAATAAAAGACTGATTTCGGAAGCGATCCATATAAAGCATCAGAAACAGAGTTCGAATTTACAGAATGATACATATTCTTTAGACCCACTATACACGAATTTGTTTACGGAATTGTGACATTGATTTTACCCTCTTTTGTTCTTATTTTTATTTTTATTTCATTAACTACATGACTTTATTATTTTGACTCTCATTGTCATCTCTGACAGTCGACGCCGCAAGTCTCTTTACGTCAAGTCGCGAGAAAACGCTTATATGTAAGTTGATATAATAAAAATTCAGACAAATGGTTTTAATAATTCTCTAATTTTTCGTGTTTCTTTCTTTTGAATAACTACACAGTAAATCTGATGAGCGATGTGACTCTATTTAGTGACGCAAAGTTCGACTTCGGCTTTACTTTATATAAGTTTTTATTGTATAAGTTATTATTGTATAAATCGATATTTTTGATAATCATTGGGCTATTCATTACATAGTTACTAATTTGGTATTTGGATAAAGAAGAACGAACTAAATTGTCGGAAATCATCAACTTGGAAATTATGTAAGATATTATAATGAGAGTAAATATATTCGTGATTAAATCTACATGATCGTATAGTAAATATAATTAACAAAAGAAATAATAAAACAGAAAGATAAAAAGATCCCAAAACGAGACATAAGACGTCTTAAGAACATTGTTTTTAAAGACGTTTCAAAGACATCTTTAAAGCCAGTATTCATAGTCAGTTCTTATTTTAAGACCTTCTTGTTTTAAGTAATGTTTTAAATCACTAATGCAGCCCTCTGATTGGTTCATGATATCTTAAAACTATACTTAAGACTATACTTAAATATAAGATCTGACGAATACCGGCCTAAAACGTCTTATGTCTCGATTTTGGATTTTTTGTTGTCTGGGATTTGTGCTATACATTTATGTATACGATATATATTGATTGAAATGACAAAGGCAAAATAGCGACAAATATTTCTTTTTAGCTCATTAATTCTTTTCGATATATTTTTACCTTTTCATATTACAATTATATCTGGTAAGATGTGCGTTGGTTCCATAGTTCTATTGTAAGGCCTCATATCCTCGCGATGGTGGATTCCGTATTTCGTACTCGGTCTCTTGGTACGCCAGCTGAGGGTGTCAAGGATCAGTACGCAGATGGCAAAGCGGCAAAAGTCTGGGAGGTCTTCATTGGTGACAAGAATCAACGTACACAGAATTATCGGGATTTCCTGGTGGGTCTACTGCGGCAGAAGGGATGTCGTCGAATATTGGATGTTGCTTGCGGTACTGGCGTTGATTCCATAATGCTGCTGGAAGAGGGTTTTGATGTCGTAAGCGTTGATGCGTCTGATAAAATGCTCAAGTACGCGTTAAAATCTAGATGGGATCGTAGAAAGGAGCCTGCCTTCGATAACTGGGGTAAGCAAGTTGGATATTTAATATTTCGATAAGATCGAATTTTTTGGCTAAAGACAAGTGCAAAAAATTAAAGGAAGAGGATTCGAAAGATATTCTTCAAAATGTGAAGATAATTCAAGCGATAATAAAGTTACAGGATAGATCGAGGTGCTTAATTCAATATAAGCTTTAAGATATACAGAATTATTGTCTAATGCCATTAAACGCGAATTAATAGTACATTACAATATTATAATATACATCCAATCAATGTTATAAATTCTCACTCAACAATGTAAATATGTAACATGACACATTATATTATTATATATATAACAGTTATATTATTGAGAAAATTTAATTGTATTGATGTAAGATTACTATTAGTTTGTTCAGCGGATTGTTTCCAGTGCAGAGGAAATAATTAACATGATAATTCGTTTAAAAAAAATTAACAACTATCTCAAAACTTAAACTATCTAATTCGTCTTCCTATACGAACTCAAAATAACATGATGTAAGATTTGCCTTGATGTAAGAATATGTATTTATGATCGTAATATGTATCGATAAAAGTTGTTATTGCTAACGTATGCAGAATTTGATTAAAAATTACTATATAATTACGCGATTATTGTGAAATTGAAACCAGATAAAGTAGTTCAAAATTGCAAAATACAATATCGCTCAAAAACAGTAACTGTTTATTCATTATAATAAATTGCTTTATTAATAATAAAAGTACAGAAAGGATCTTTATGTTTATCAGCAAAAGTCAATCACGATTTTTTGTTTTTTACTTTCCTTTGACCTCGTGATCTCAATGTGATTGAAAACGTAAATAATTTACATGTCAATAAAATTAAAACAAGTAATTATATTTAAGTTATATAATAATTATCAAACATATATTTTAATTAGTTTTAAACTATTGAAAAATATCTTCCCCCTATAAAATCCTTTAAAAAAGTCCAAGAAAATAAAGCAAAGATTTTCTCATATATATGTTATTATACAAAAATTCTTTAAGTTTGGCAAGAAATATACCTTTGCAATTATTATTATCTTGATCTTTTGGATTATAACAGTGATCGAAGAAGCGAATTGGCTAACTCTACCCAACGATATTAGCCATCTTACTGGAGAAGGTTTTGATGCTGTTATATGTTTGGGAAATAGTTTTGCCCACATGCCTGATTCTTTCGATGATCAGAGAGAGCAGAGGTACTGAATTCATCATATAGATCATATTAGATTAAATTAGCTTAATGCAGAATGTTTTACGAATTTTTATTATTTATAAAATATATTTTTTGTTGTTCTTAGACAAGCGTTAGCGAATTTTGAACGTTGTGTAAAGCCGGGAGGCTTATTGCTCATCGATCACAGAAATTACGATTATATAATCAAAACCGGCCAAACTCCTCCAAAATGCATATATTATAATGTAAGTGTCATTAAAAACAAATGTAATTATTTATTATTGTATTAGAAGCATATAGTGATTCAGAAAAATTTTGAGATCGTTTATTTCAATTTGTTAGAATTATTCTAATTGATTTAACTTGTCGTATTTGAATAATTATAATTTCTCTTGTCATTTGAGAAAATTTTGGACTAAAAATTGTCAACTTTTTATATCGCAGAGTCAACATATGACGGATATCAAGACATCAGTGCTCTATGTCGCTGGAAAACCGAAGATCGTTACTATGGATTACATCGTCACTTTGGATGAGGAGAACAAAGATCCCGAGTATATCAGCGAATTTAGATTGTCATATTATCCTCACAGATTGACAGTTTTTCGCGACATGTTGACCGAAATATTCAGCCACAGCGCGAAACACACTATTTACAGTGACTTTAAACCGCTCAATCAGATTGAAAATCCCGGATTTTACATCCACGTTGTAGAGAAACAATATTAAAATAGAACACAAACAGTTGACGTAACTACACGATATTCATTTTTAAACAGTATCAACAATTTTTAAGAACAAACATTCTGTTATATTAAACAGACTGATATTCAATTGATATTCAGTAGAATATATATTGAATCAACTGCTTACGTCAAAAAACAAATTGCGTAAAGATCGATTAGAGCAAATTGTTTTTTATTAAACATAAAGACTATTTGATTAGAATTATATAATGAGTTTCACAATTGTAAAATTATTATGAAATCTAACATAAAACTATATTAATTAAGTAATATATTTTAGAGAAATAAATTTTACGTATATTAATTTATAAATTATTTAATAAAGAAATTTTCATTATTTATCAAAAAAAGATGTGAAAAGATACGAATAATGGATCTTTATTACCTTACATATGCACAGAATATATTTCGAAATAAAACACAACGGACATATAGGTTTTAATGTTTTTATTATAAGTTTGAAAGCAGCTTTTTCATTGAGTATTCTAGCCAGGCTTCGTTTCGATGCTACAATTTGATTTCTCAAGGATATTTTTTTAAGCGATCATTGACGATGATTTGCTGGATAATATTTTGGACGAATTTTTGTATTTTCGTATTTGTTCTCTGTCATATTTCTTACACAATTAACCCTTTAAACGCGAAATTTGGGGATGAATTTGGGGACAATAGGAAGACTAAACGTTTGCTGAACGCAAATCAACTATCTTTTGCGACTTTCGCTCTTGTACGTAATTGATCGCAAACAAAATGATATTATTTCTACGAGATACATTGAATCATTCAAATAAATCATTCGGTTCTCTTGCAGCGTGTCATCATTGCTGATGTCATCGTATTTTCCACTCAGGAATTAACATTATAATACCTGAAATATATATTATCTGTCATATCAATCGTCAATGATCGTTTCAATTTCAAATTATGAGAGGCGGAGAAAATGCTCTCGCAAATTCTTACTTAAATCCACCCATCAGATTGCTCTCTGTTGGGCCCTGCAAAGCTTTACAAGAGTCCCATTGTTACGTAAAGAGTGGTCACGCTATCGTAGAAATCGAATCCCAAGAGATTATTATCGTTTAATAGGCAATTTTGCACAGGAAAGAAATGGAGATGAGAGAAAGAGAGAGAGAGAGAGTCATAGGGGGCAAAAATCGAATTTCGATTCTGTTTAATTCCGTTCGATTTCTTCGATGTACACATACTTTCTGCATTGTTCTGTATCGTGAAAACAGAGAGTGTTTCTCGTTGGAAAAATGGCTGAAGGGGATAATAATTTACAAGGCCAAGGATTTGTGTTACGAGTGCAACGAGCTGCCCATATAGAAAAATGGACGAAGTGTTATAGCAAAAATCTTTTCCCCCCTTCTATTAATATATGTATATATATGTACGTATATATGTATTTATATATTTATAGTTTTTCTGTTTTCAATCATTTTTTTTCAGGAAATTCGTACAATACCTATCACGGCTTTTTCGACGGTCGTTGCGAACACTCTCGTCGTCATCGTCATATCGAATTTCCTTACATTTAAGGCTCTCGAGATCGCACGCGGTGATTGTGACATGCTACGTAGCGTGTCATGGCTGTATACATAATAACATAATAGTAATATACATAAATTATACCATTTTAAAGTTTATTTTAATCAATGTCGCATGGGTTGGAAAAAAATTAAGATTTAAATCGCCGCTTTTTTCTGATCCTGATTAAAATTAATTTATACTAAAATATGAGTATCGCTGATAAACCAACTCGATAATGAAATTCGATACGTTTTATTCTAACGGGCTTTTCGCTTGTTCTAAAATATAAAGTTTAATATAATAATACATATATATATATAATAATATGGGAATAACTTTGTTTTTGATGATCAAGGACAGCAAAGCTTTCGCAGCAACTTTCGAACGCGGATTTGTACATGTCATGTAATAACTCGTTGTAACGAGTCGCAAGAATTGACTTCTTGAAACTTTTTGTTTCGAGCGAATAAGCACGATAAGGTCAGGGACGACGACTCATGTTACGACATTGTCGTTCGAATGGCGATTGTTCGTATTATTGCAAAGTAGCTGATATAAAAAAATCGTAAAATCGTATTGCATCCATATTCTCTTATTTACATCCCATAACGATCTGCCCAGCTGCACAATTTGAATCACAAAATATATTTTCATTAAAAATATAACCGTCTTTAAATATTCTAAACGAATTTTCTATGTTATATTTTTTCTGTATGATTCCCCAAATTAAAAAGTAAAGAAAAAAAAATTCATCGCCTCGATGAAGTTTTTGCAAAGATTTTCGTAATAGATAAAAATTATTAACGCAACCAAACGATGACAGTGAAAGCAATTTGGGCAGATTGCGAACGGAGAAAGCTATTTCTTTTTACACGCGGGCACGTTTATTTTTACGCTCGTTTTTGCTTTCCTCTCATGATTTTTTCTACAAAACTGCGCAATATTTAACGAGCAATTCTTTATCTAATATCATATTCTTTCTTTGAGAAATATAGATTATTACACTACTGTATTTTCTATACTTACAATTAGTATTTATCTAAAGCTGCAGTATCACATATATATATATGTCTTATTAAAGATTTAACAGATTCCAATTAGCTTTGAAGAAAGAGAAGATAACATAAATTTTGGCAAGAATCAAATTCAAATGTTAAGAGGTTCCTCGATGATATTCATAATATTTCTATATTTTATAAGCGATTATATATTATATTTGTTTTCGATAATGAAATTCTGAATTCGACAATGAAAGAAATTTTGTGCTAATTCTTTCAATTAGTATTTTTTATTTAAGCGTCATATTCTTTTCTCGTTTTTTTTTTTAAGTTTTATCGTATTATATCTTTTGTCTCGTACATTCGGTTGTATAATAGTTTTCAAAGCTAACAGAAATCATCTTTTCTGATTTATCGAAGGTGATACTGCTTTGTTTAAGTTTGTGCATAAATATCACGGAATAATTGGATAACAAACTCTCGCGTTTATTTATGTATTAATCGAAATTCTATACATCTTTTTTCTTACCTCGCTGTCACTTTATCGCATTGATCTTAAAAGAAATACTGTTGCTATTTAGAGTTCGTTGGATTGTAAGCATATTTTATCGTATCTTATAATAACAAATAGAAATTGTGATTCTCAAACAAAACTAGCATTACGATCGGTGAACAATTTTTAAGCAATAAAGCGCGGAATTATCGTTCAGATTCACATCGCGTGCGTTTCCATATTATGCAAATATTTTATGTTCTTCATTATTGTATGGGAAAGGTAGTTATAATTAAGAAATTGGATTTTCATCTTCTTAGTTTCCTTCATCTTTCGGATCTTATAAACCGGTTTTACAAAACACGTGTACTATATTGCTCAATTTTTCAATTTAATTCAAACTAAATAAAAATAATATTATATATATGAACCTCATAAAACACTATTAACTTATTTTAAAAATAATGTTTATCATTTATTTTTTGTTATGGCACTTAAAATTAATTTTGTTTTGTGATATGTTATGATAGAAATTATTTTTGAAAATTACAAACTTAAATACTAAAAACTTAAATATTTTGTAGGTTCTGATAATTAAGGATAAAAAAGTAAAAATATTGTTTGACTTCGACAATCAGTTATAATATTTCATCGAAAATTAAAATATTCTGAATGTTAAATACTTCAAAATTATTAAGTTTAGTTGACTTTGCAGTGATTAAGTTTTATTTGATAATACAAATTTCGATCAATATAAATAGCGCCATTCAAAATAGTGCTAGGTTCATATATATTTTAGATTGAAACGCACGGATCATAATCTCATATATTGTAAACTAAAGTTCTATTGTTGACGGAAATGAGTGGAAATTGCAAAAGTCGAGCATTTTAACGTATAACGGCCCGCGCGATATTAGTGTATGAAAAATTTCAGCGTATCGCATTTTAATATAATCGATGAGCGATAGACTTAGTCGTTTAATTGGCTTAACTACAATTTCAACAGTGTTAAATCTTTTTCTTTGCATATAAGTATATAAACTATGATAGAGCCAGCTATATCGTTTCTGTCTCTAAATCTATTTAACAAAGTTTTCGATTTTTCGATAATTTTTCTTTCATAACATGAAATTATATATTCTCTATTTATATATATATATATTTATATTTATATATATATATATTCTTTGTCTCTTATTATATTTATATATGTATATAAATATGTACATGCGCAAATATATGTGTATGTGTATTTTACGTATTTGCGTCTATACTTTCGCTTTGATCAAATGTTTTTGATGAGAATTGTGCCTTTGCTCTTCACGGCTCTTGATTGAATGTGGAAAAATACGAATTTCTTACAATTGCATAACTAGAAAAATATGAAATCAACAAGGTGATTAAAAGTAAAAAATAGTACGCTGTTGAAACAAGTTTGTTTCTTCTCTTTTTCGCAAATAGCAATGGCAAGTAATTCAAAATCGTATATAATTATACGATAATTTTGTATATAATTATATATATATACGATAAGGCTGAACCTAATAAATATTTGCAAAATATTGATTGTCGGCTTATTTTGTTAGCAAAGACGCCATTCTCGTTTACAGCAGTAGCAGCAGCAGCGCGCCTCCCCACGTCTGCATGGTCAATGATTATGCAAATATATATACATGTCATATTACAAGATATATACATCTAATATTGCTGTTTTGGCTTCGTATGTATATCATACGAATTTATGAACGTAGCGCCATCCCTGCGTAACAATACTATCTGTACGAGTAACTTCTCTTGACAAATTAACATCTTCATTAACTTGAAGAGCAAATTTTCAAGTTAAATCACACTTGTTCATTGCTTTATAATCATTCGTCATGTGAAATGCAATATGATTAAATTATCAAATAAATAATTAAGTAAAAAAGCAACATAAAATGTTATAAAAAATATTTTCATAATTTATGATTTCAATATAATATGTATTGTAATAAATAACAATGATAAAATTTTTAATTAAAAAATATAACAAAAATAATTAGACTATGTGAAATTTATTCAAAACTTTTAAATTACGGTTTCAATCGAAACTGCTTAAGTTATACTTGCAATATGCAACAGATTTTATCGACGGTTCCATCTTGGATAGAACGATCACATTTGCAATTCCATTTGTCAAATACGATGAGATCTTTCGAGTATTCTTGAGTATTAGTTCTCATTTTCGCTCTTCTGCTCTATAATTATTTAGCATTGTTCGATAATACTGCTCAATGCATTTAAAATAAAAAAGAGAAATGTACATTTAAAATAAAGATTTTTACATTTTTCAACCAAGATAAAAATTCCTCTATTTGTCGGTAGTGCCCAAATCACATATTTTAAAATCGTTGATCAATTTCCTTCCAAAGGAAATTAAATCGACGCAATAAAGCCTTCGAGTTTAGATTCAGGTACCTTTACTCTATTACAATACATATTCTGTCTGTCTATAGGAAAATATATGTTTAACATACATGTACTCTCAATTTAACCATATTTGTCTTTTTCAAATAACTCAATTTAATCGTGTAGAACCTTAAACGTGCAGAATTAATAAAAAATAAGGACGCAATATAAATGTATTTGAGACAGCAACCTACTAAAAATAATTCATTTAAATTTATATTAGAAAAAAATTATTCCGGAAATGCTTCTATTTTTCAGAAAAGATAAAAAATCTTTATATCCATTAATTACTTGAACCTCAAAACAATTATTTACCTGTTTAGATCTTTTAGCACGCAACGAGTACCGTAAATGTAAATGACTTGGGACAACAAGTCACTTTTATTAAATTCAATCGTAATATCTCTCCATGAGTTTCTAAACAGAAAGTTTAAATTTAAAATTTTTTTTAATGACTCATGGATGGTTACCACGACTGAATTTAACAAAAGTACATACTGTCTTAAGTTACTTGCACTATACCAAGTCACTTACATTTGCGGTATCATTTCAGTATCATAGAATCTATAATACGGTACTAAAATTTTGTTATTTTTTTATTATACTTTACTATTTAATAAAAAAGCCGTGAAATATTTTGAAAGAGGAATAATTTTAATTATTCCATTTTATATATAAGACTAATTATTTTATTGTACTATATTAGCTTTTACTTTATATTTCTGTAACATATTCTCAATGTCCGCGATCCTAAAACACTTTATGTCTTTATGATATTTATTGAAGATTAATATACTTGGTCGGTTCCGACTATACAACCTTGACAATCTGGTTATACACCACCATTATAAATTATATCACGAATCACATGCTTGGCTTAATAATTACAAAATGCCATGCTGCCTTATTAAGAGAGACAATGGCTTGGTGTCGATGTGACCGTTCTTGTGGCCGGAAAGAGGCTTAGAAATGTAGAATAATCGCCATGAAACTCTACTGTGAAATTCACTATACGATGCATGTGAATCTATATCTACCTACATGTGTTTATGTGTATGTGTATACAGGGATCGATATACTCCCTCGGAGAGTTTCGATGTGTCTCGAAGAAGCCGTCGCTAGCGAGTAATTCGTACTTAAAATGCTTTCGTACTTAAGATTCTTTATCTCGTTTTCTTGGTAATCATGCCACTTTTGGCCAAGTAGAATTACGCTGGCGTTTCATCGGCTCGAGGCGCTTCATCGTAAAATCTTGAGTCACCTCATCGTTCCCTCCACTCATTTTAAAGAGCAATTAACGAAGCTCTTCTTTTTATACCTTTTACATCTATATTATCAGAGTCAATATATGAACATAATTATCGTTATATTCATTAATAGCGATGTCCGCTGTTCAGAAAAAGCAGAATAAACTTACTCACATTCAATACTCAATCGTGTAATCGAAGAAGTTCAAGCACGCGCGTAAAGCTAACAACTATGTAGATCTTCCAGTTGCACGAAAACGATAAGCCACGTTACGTGCCATTGTCCATGCATGCAAATATACAAACGAGAGAATAACGAAACAATGGCTATTGTTCGATGTACATACATGAACGTTTTAGAATAAGATAACTGTGAGCGCGTTATCGTACAGCGGACTTATGTTCTTACGAAAGGCTAAACTACCAAGCGTATTGAATGAAGTTTTTTGACCGCGTCGCGGTAGATTGTCTCGAGGAGAGGAAGAAAAGAAATAATCGACTTCAAGAAGAACTTTCACAAATACTCCCTCGGTCTGGGCGGTGGTCTTTTACGGTCGGATCTTTCGGCGGTTCTGTCTGTGACAGTTCTGTCGGTCGGTCCACTGCTTGAATCCCGATCATCGGTACACTCAAGCATCTGCGTGGTTTCCGTGGCTTCTGACGGGCTCATTGGCTGCGTAGCAAGAGGAGCGAGCGGTGCCGCACCTTTGTTGCGTGATTTGCTGCGACGTTTTCGCAGGATAAGCGGTCCCAGGGCATTCGAATCGTCACCGCGCGACGTGGAAGCCTGCGCAAGCCGCTCTAACAGTTCCTTGCTGACATCCCGCGATGACGACGATTGATGGTGATGGTGGTGATGATGGTGGTGCTCCTGACCGCTCTTTGATATTCGTTCCGTCGCCGTCGACTGCTCCCGATATCCCTCGCTCGGTGTTGTGGATGTCGACGTGGTAGCGATCGACGGTCTATACTCCGTAGTCTGAGTCGCGGACTGAACCAATGTTATTGCGCTCGGGGTGACGGGTGACTGACTCTGAACACCGCTCAGAGTAAAGCTCGGAATCTTCTGTTGCTGAGAACTGCCATTAATGCCGCTGGACGATGATCCGGCGGCTGGCAATTTGTTCATCAGTGCCTGCAGCATGTCTTCAATTTTGGCTAGCCGCTGATTTACCCTTTGTACTTCTAACTTTAAATCCACTTTCACTTCCAATACCGCCGCAAGAATTTCTCTCTCGTGACTCGATTGCTGTGTAATCAGACCACCATCGTAGCTCTCTAGACGTCGCAGCTGCAACTGCTTTGAGTCCACGCTGAGAGTTTGTTGTTGCGGCGCTTGTTGTTGTTGAGCATCCTTCTGATTTTCGACATTATCGCCGCTCTCTTCGATTGTGCGCTCTCCCAATTTGCCTAGCTTCGGGAAGACTTTGTTGGTGCCGGCGCTGGAACTCGGGCGCGAGTCTCTTGCGCTAAGAGATCGCTTGAATGCATCGCCAGCCGTACCCGATTCGCTACCAGTGTCCAAACTTGAACTACCTGTAAAATTATAAGCGTTTTCATAAATTTCTCAATAAATGTACGATTTTAATTTCTTTTTTCGATTGCGCATTATATATCTCATTAATTTAATTGATTTTTTTTACATGCAATTAAGATTTATTTTACCTAATAAACGCCCCCACTTGCCGGGTCGCGTTTTTGCGACAGTTGTTCCACCTTCTTCGGTGGTAGACAGCTTCTTAGCTTGCGACGTTTCGCCATCCTTGGCATCTTTGCCGTCACCCTTTTCTACATCGGCAGTGTGTTGTCTTTCGCGGCGAAATCTATATAGAATAGAAAAAGAAACAAATTCGCCTTTATTTCCTAATGTATATAATCGACAAAATATATTTATATACGAAGGAGAAGATACGATAAAGGCTGGTTTTCCCTAGATTTGGACCAGGGCAGCAAAGTACAAATGCATAGAGGGGCAAAAGTGTGGTGAAGGGGTGCTGGACAAAAGACCATTCCCACGTGAAAAACTTAATTTTCTATATAACTTCATTGAGTTTTGTTTTCTCATTTCCGGTCCAATTGTATCTACGGTGCATCTCCGAACTAGTTCGAGGCCAAGCTAATCAGGTTATCATCGTAGCGTAGAATATAGCCGCCTACTACCGAGAGCTAGAAATAGGAAAATAGCCTCGGCGGTTGATTGGCGGTCGAGCGACACTTATGGTGCGACGTGCCTACGGGATCCACGACGGTGGTGGACGAGTTGGCAAAAACATACGAAAAGAGAACGTTGGTAAACACCGATGGTGAAAACTTTGGTTAATTTATCGTATGAGGATTGTCACAAAGTAGTTTTCGAACAAGACACGTTCTCGTATTACCAATAACATTCAAATTACCAGAGCTGTAGATCGGTATTCAGAATGCGCTTTTATCGATAAATACGCGCTGTTATGTGTGAAATTCTGTAGTATACGTGAACTGTATGTTAAATACGCGCTAATCATAAAAGCGCGTTCTGAATACGGACCTTATTAATGTTTTATATTAAAATTATAATATATACAAGTCTCTCACGCGCGTGTTACAATTTCTTAATTCAATTTAAATCATGGACATACGCCAGTTGATACTTTCTTAAAAAAAATTTTTTAAGAAGTCTTGTATTCTTCATGAGTTTTAATTTATTTTTGGCAATAGTTAAACAGCGATATTGCTGATATGAATTGAGAATACTTGAATTCGTAAATGTTTCTTGGCAAAAATCTTATTGTTAGAATAATACAGTATCTTCACTAAGTTAATAATAAATCATATATTTGCGATGTACTAATTATAAACACTTTAATAATATAATAATATTTTTTTATGTTTGTGTGTGTGATAGGACCAATATTATAAAAAATTATTTTATCAAAAATTTTAAATAACTGCATCTGAACGCGGATTTTTGCACATAAAAAATTGAATTAAAATCCATTAATGGCAAATAATAAATTAATAAATTCATAAAATTATTTAATAATGATATAAATTATCAAAAAATATCAAAAATACTTAATTTTTTCTTTATTTTTTAAAAAGAATATTATTGTAACACCAACTAGCGTTGACCAACGTCTATCTTTTTTGATATATTATCTTTTAAGACGATAACGACAACGGGATGAGAAATTGCCTGACAAACTTTAGGAATGCCACTTTGTCGAACATATTAAACGCGGCGAATAGTTATAAAATAATAATGCTGTCACAGCGCCTTTGTGAAATAAGATTCGCGTAGGCAGTGAAAAATGCTATTAAAATCGTATTGCGTACATCAAAGAACGCTCATTCCTTTCAAGAATTAATCAATCAACGATTTATATACAATTTTTATTAATTTTTATCAAAAGTACATTAAAATTTTAATAGCTACTATTATATTATAATACTATTATAATAAACCGAATTAATGTTCCGACTTTATATAAATAATCATCGAAAATACTAATAATTTGCGTAGTTATAAGAGAATTCTTTTCCAAATTTTAATATATATATATATATATACAATTTTTAAAATATTAAAATGTCATCATGCATTTAAATTGACAAAGGCAATTCGAAATTTTTCAATTAAATAAATATTATTGATTAGAGAATTTATTAACGTGTTTGTATAACAAATAATCTTATTATTATCATCTCTAAAAAAATCTCGATTTTATCATGCATGTAAATCAGAAGACG
>NW_017305885.1:414400-424166 GCF_001594115.1 Trachymyrmex septentrionalis
ATATATATATACATATATATGTATAAAATCGTTGATTATTATAATAGAAATTTTTAAAAAGCAGAATATTGTAGCTGTAAATCGTAAATGTAGCGTGATATTCATTTAGTTTTCCGTCTGGCATTCCAATAATTTTTCGGGCAGCTGCATGACAATATTTTATACATGTTCGTACGTATATGCACTCTCATAAAGATAATAAACTATGTATAAGAGATAAAGAGAAATTTGAATACTAGAGTGTGTGCGTTCGTCACATGCACTTCACTTTGCAGAAAAAGAAAATCAAACATAATAAATATATCAGGATTTCGGCAGTTTCTCATCTCGCCGACAGCATTACGAGTTTGCACAATTTTATGCGCAATTAATAATTACATTCGCAGTCTTTAATTATACAGATAAGATATATCGTTTGTTCAAAAAGTATTATTGTTGATGTCAATTTTTAAATATATTAAATTGTACGATTGAGATCTTCTGCTTTTTATTAACAAACCTTGTAAAGTTTCAGAGTATCCATAGCGTTATGACTACGTATGTTATTTCGCTCTAGCGCTGAAAATAAAAGCTGGCAGATAAAGTTGCAAAGCTGTATAACGGAGGGAATAAAAACTGTACAAAATCCTGTAATTTATGTTATGTGACTCTGGCTTTTAATTATAAAATGTATGTTATCATGATTATGCGAAAAAGATGCGCATGACCTTGTAAAGCCATATATCTTACAGCACTCTAGCATTCGTTTAAAAACTGCAGTATAATCATTAAAATAATGGTACTGATACAATATAGCAAAAAGTACGTCACGTAAAACTGCTGCTGGAAGGAACGAACAAACCGAAGTGTTTTATTAACGCAAAATATTTGATAAAATGTTCAGACATTAAAAGTAAAAATTAGAATTATTTACAGAAATTTCTAATGACCTTTAAATATTATGTCAATACAATGTCATTGTCAAATGAATCCCATTTCTAGTTTGTCTTTTATTATTTTAATAAACATTAGTAGGAAATCATAATTAATCATATCAATGACATTATAATACTTTAAAACAAAACAGCGTATTGATTTTATATATTTTATCAAAAATATAATATATGGAATATATAACGCAAATGCATTTGACGAGGACAAATGTCTGAAATGTTCGTGACGGCTATCATTCTCGATTTGCTCGTGTTTCAACGTAGACGTGCGATGAAAATTTATCATTATTCACAATTTAAGCATGTGTACAGCAAGTGCACGTACGTGATACCTTCCGGCTGGCACATTATGGGACGCATTACGATATTTATCGCGTCAAATGGATTTAGGGAAGTACCTGCATGTGTGCAGCGTGTTCTTGAGAATGACAGTGACAAATTTTATATCAAAGAGAAATCTTAAACCAATCTGAAATCGATATCATCTCAAGGAGAATTTATTTGGATTCCTTTACTCTTCCTTGGATTCCAGCGTTAAATTTTTCGAATGTAGCTAATTATAAGCATTAAGGTTTTATCAAAGCACAATCTGATCAAAGCAAATAAAGACTTGATTCTTTTAAAAATTGTCCATTTAAAAATGATTTCTAAATTATTTCTAATCTTATGTATTTAAGTATTTACTTTTTTCATTAAAAAAAAAAAATCAATTTTCTACATCTTGTAGAAATGAAATTGAGTCAAGTTTGTCAACGTTGTACAAGAACATTCTGCACGTTGTTACCTTTGTTTTAAAAGATGATGCAGTTTAATCCCATATTTGCAATATCATCGGTAAAATTACAAGAACAAAATTAATTTTTCTTTAAATATAAATCGTTTATAAGAAAAGTCCTATTCCGTTAGGTATACATCACATAAAAGTTCTTCGTAAAGCATATTTGCTTTAATCCTTTTTTTTTTAATTATTTTATTTCATATTTTTAAAGTTAACAAACAATATTGACTTAGAGATCAAAAGTACGCAATGAGGCATTTAATTAATGAAATTCAGAATCATCAGAATGCAAATTTGGGATTAACCCGCGGAGACACGTGCATCACGCGCGCTGCCGTGGTACACAGTATATATTCATGAATATTACATATATACACATGTACACGAATATAGAAACAGGTATAATATTCCGGTATAATATGCATAATGTAATAATATACAATATACATCACGATGGGTATTAATAAAACTGCCACGGTCATAACGACGGTAATTAATGGCAACAAATGTAAGTTCAATGATAAAAGATAACGATATAATAATGATAACAACAATAATAATAATAATAATAAGACGTGTAGCGAGGAAAACGGCAAAAAAGAATTAGAGAAGAAATAAATACGTAAGAAAAATAATGAAATTGCCTAAAACTCGGCCAGGGTGGCAGGACGTTCACAGTGAGCTCCTCGTCGGAATCCTGATGAGACCGTCCACTCACGGTCCTGGTCACACCGATCTGGCTTTCCGCATCACTCTTGAACCTTTTCGAAAAGAACAAGCCAGCCAAGCAACACGATCAACAGTCACATTCAGCAACAGCCACGGAAGGTACAAAAATCCGCAATAAAACTTTTTTTGTCATTCTTTATCTCTCTCATTTTGTTCTTTTTCATTCTCTCTCTCTCTCTCTCTCTCTCTCTTTCTCGCACGTGTCACGCAGGATACTGCATATGCACGCGCATAAAGATGTAAAACTGTTAAAATCATCTGTAACCATTACACAATAATAAACTTGAATACTTTTAAGTCAGTTTTAATAAACGTGATCTTACAATTTTCTTGTTAACTCTTTAATTGTTATTTTAATAATTTTTCTTAAATAGTTATTTTCTTAGTTATTTTCATTTTTATACATATTATTTATATATAAAAATTAATTAATGCACAGAATTATTTCAAACAAAATTATACTTATTTTATCTTTATCGATAGCACATAGGAAAAATTTATTTTATTCAATTTATTAACACACATAATTCACAATTCACAATTTATTAACAATTACGCTACATTATGAAAAATAGTGTATCGTTGTACGCGTGCACATGTTCTATATATGAGAATATTATGAATTAATATGCAGAATTGTATGATATATATCACATGGGAAATTACATTCACTTATATCTAATCGTTATATAAAAGAAATTTGAGTGAAAATTGCGCTCTCTCGCATGCTTCGATAAAGATTTTTACGATTGTCAAAACCAGTCGAAGCAGATATTTTCGAACGATTTAATCAGTGGCAACCGGAAGTCGTCAACTATAAACTAATGCTTGCAATAATTGTAATTTTCTCAGCAGAAATCCATTCCGTGAAATTAAATTTTTTATTTTTATAATTAAGGATTGTGTGATTTAAAAGTGATCGAATGTTTTTTTATTTTACACAACTTTCATTTTTCAATTTCTCGGAATAGATTCCTTATATTTACGATCTTATAGTTACGATTCATATATTTACTTCCAAAGATGAATAATTAATGTCAAACTCGAATACATTCGATTGTATCCGGTAACTAATGGATAGAAACAATAAGGAAGAATGTTTCCTACCTCGAGAAGATCTTGCGAACCAGATGATCCTGAGCTTGATCCAATTGCGGCTCATTTTTCCTCCTTTCGGCCAGCTCCTTTTCTCGACGGACATCGGCGACTTTCCGAAAGATGAGCTATGCATAGAATTCACCTTCATTAATGCTAACAAAAATTTTTTTTAAATAATAATTAAATAAAAAAGATACACATAGGGATTAAAATGTTTGTTAATTAAAAACTTATTAAAAACAATGTATACATATATATTATATATAAGATTATATATAAAAATTCATATATACATTATTTTGTATCTTACATAGATATTTTACATAGATATATATTATATTCAGTAAACATCAATTAACAATAACATCAATATTATTTCTTATTCAACAACGTAATTCCTATAAATGTGTGTTACATACATTAATATTGTCGAATAAAATTTTATAATATTATGTTAGTGTTTACTCTAACTTATAGAGTATATTTAATTATACCTAGATTTGTTTATAATAATAATATAATAAATTTCCTATTTAATGAAAAAAATGTTATAGGTATTTATTACACAACGTAGCTGGTACACGTTATGTTTATTCGTTTTACGACACTCGACATATAATTTTCGGAATTTCTTTTTGTGGAAATAGAAAGCGAAAGAACCAATCTTCAATTTAAACAATACTTAACAGTCAAGCGTTTCCGCGCCAGTGCAAAAATCGCATGGAAACAGCCGATGCTGTGTTTCGGCTTTGACGTATTATGGATGCGCGTCATCTTGAATGCGCTCGTAGACCGGGTCATCTCATCTCATCTACCGCGTGAAAATTGCATAACTTGAGCAACGCGCCTATAATTCCCTTTGAGCGAGATCGCATCCAACCGCGTTTCGTGTCTTGTCCTCTCTCAGTTTGTTCTACCTCAATCCTCGTTCTGCCTTCATTCTTTACAACTCTTTTATTTTTTACGTACACATTGTGCGATGAATATTTTCGCGAGGCAGTCTCTCGATAATCTTCGAATTTTTGCCCTTGTTTCTTTGCTATGGAAGTTCGTGTGAGCGTAAACAAATACTTAAACGCATAAACAAATGCATTTGCAAGTGGAATAGACAGTGCAATAAGCTGACAGTTGAAGAATAGATCAGCTGGATTTTCAGTTTCGCTGTCCCGCTTTTTGTACTCCGAGCACTCAGAGTAATTTTACAAAAATACTATTATTATTGAGTCTAAATACAATTAGTTTTTTTGTTGCGCTTATATTCGTGCAAAAATTCAGAGGTTCCGTCTTCAGAAAAAAAAAAGAGATAGAAAGAAGTTTTTTTTCCTCACTATAGGTTTTCGAGAGAGATCTCTCTCGAATTTTTGTCCTAGACCGCGATTTGCTATTAAGCCACTTAGTCTACTTCACAACTTTTCCGCGTTATCAAAGGAGAGCCGGTTATAATTTCACAAGTTTCAGTTTTGATTACTCGTGAACGAACGAACGAACGGGGAAAATGCGCAAATGATGCGTAGACGATGCATCGCGCGTCGTACGTCAGTTGGCGCAGGCGTGATGATGGAAGTCGATAGGTGCTGTCGATGAGAGGTGCGCACTCGTGGCGGCTCGTAGCAGCGAGCTGCTCGCGCGTTGCACATAACCTTCAAAGTCCTCTGGTGACCGTGTTGACGCGTTCGTCCAAGTCGATCGCACGATTGCCGTCGTCCGCACGACGACGTGACGTGACGTGACGTGACGCGACGTGACGAAACGTGACGCAACGTCACGCCGCCGACGACGTCGACAGTTCCGACTCCAGTCGATATCTGCGGATGCAGCGGATCTGCGGTCCAAGGAAGGTGCAGGGTGGTGTCCTTGCGTTCTCGACATAGACAGGGTGACCAGGTGGAAGATCAGGAGGTATATGGACTGTCAGGAAAGATTGCTTGCCCGTACGAAAGGTGTGTAAAATATATATTCTTTATCAATCACTTTATCAATGACGTGATAGATTGTATAGTTGTTTTTTATGATTTCAAAGTCAATAACGATCAAATGTATAGCATACCCTGCGCAAATCCTAAAATATAATTGGAAAAGAGGAAAACTCTTATTTATTTTTTTCCTTTATGTAATGTGATGTCAAACATGACTCTGAAAATTATATAGAATTCAATTATTATTTAGAAAAATGATTTGATTAGTAAAGGTAGTAAAAGTTGCTTAATAGAAGTTGCTTTTGAAATAAGCGAAACAACTGACACTATATAATTATTACAGATGGGTCATGGATCAAGCCGTTCTGCTTCATCAGCAAATATTCTTTCCACAGAGGAATTGACATTAGTGGAGAATCTCTTTAAGTCTATGTCTCGCAGCTCAGGTTCCATCAAACGCGAGGACATATTCAAACATTGGTCGATACATTTGGATGATGCTTTATTGCAATTCATAGTCCGATTTCTCTGTCATGATCCAGGAAAGAAGGTCTCGACCATCAACGGGGAGAACTTTGGTCGACTCTATGTCTTTGCCGTACGCGGTAATCCCGAGGAACGCACCAATTTAATCTTTGATGGTCACTCGGAGGAAGAGCAAAAATATGAAATACCCACCGTTTCGTTCCTTCAGTATCTTCAAGCAACGATTAATTCTTACTTACGACTACAAAAGAACTCTGTCAATGCGCATTACCTCACTTGGAGTAGCATCGGCTGCACGGTCAACACTAGGCGCATAGGAATGCGTTCTCGCAGTCTCTGTGAGGATCTGATCAAGTATGGGGATGTGTTGACTGTTGATCAAGTGGAAAGTTGGTTTATGACAGCTGCCACGTTTAAGAATATTCAATCGCACGTTTTCCAATACCTCTATTTAGTCTCTCAAAAGAAAGGTAGCGATAAGAATACAGGAGCGCGAATAAATGATCTGAATCTTTTGCCGTTGTGCAAGGGTTTGGAAAATATACCGCACTTTCCAAGTATATTAGGTTTGGGAGATGTTCTGTTCCTAAATTTGAGTCTGCCACACGAGTTACGTAACGAATGGCGATTTCTGTTTTCGAGTCAGGTGCATGGCGAATCATTTTCAACCATGTTAGGAAGAATCGCGATGCAAGGTGCTACAATTATTATACTTCAAGATATGGATGACCATGTGTTTGGCGGTTTTGCTTCGGACAGCTGGAAACTAGGACCGAATTTCATAGGAAATCAAACGTCATTCCTATTCAAGCTTGAGCCGGAAATATTGACATTTTCATCGACGAATTACAACAATCACTATCAGTATCTCAATCTCCATCAACAAACGATGCCTAATGGCTTGCTTATGGGGGGACAGCTTAATTATCCCGGCCTCTGGTTGGATTGCGAATACGGCACCGGCAAATCAAGTTTGTCGTGCACGACTTTTCAAAATTATGTACAGCTTAGCGGTAAGGAAGACTTCAAAATCAAACATTGCGAGGTATGGGGAGTCGGTCCAGTGCCAGATGTGGAAGAGGACATGCGCGAAATGCAGTCTGTATTGGATCAAGATCCGACATCGAAGGTTATGCTAGAATTGTCCGGTCGTAAGTTACACAGTGAGGGACTTCGCGAAGAACAAGTGTAATTGTGATAAATATAGAGATTTTTAAGAGATATTGAGCAGAGAGAAAGAAAGAGAGAGAGAGAGAGAGAAAGAATGTTAGTTCTAAAGATATTTGCAGATATTTAAAATTGATCAATGGATTTTACACAGAATAAAATCTATATAATTATTGTTATCGATTCTTATAGTTGTAATGGGATATATGCGGGTACGAGAAATGTATTAAAAAACTCATAATTATACATAACTATAATAATGTTTACGATATGAAAGAATTCTCCTATTTTACACGAGTGCGTATCTTTAAAGTTGAAACGAATTCACGTGATAGCGACACGAGAAACAATTAAAACTCATTACAGAAACGAATTATATTACGAAAATTTTTGCGAAAGTCTGAATGAAAAATGCTTATCTGTTTGTATGAATGAATTCCACATTTTTTACAGTCTTGTGTAAGACTATTTATTTGTAATTATTTATCTAAATATATATTATTAGGACTTTTGTCCCCTTTTAAAACGGCCTGATATCTTTCAATTCGCGATTATTTCTTCGATCGTTCAATCATACTTGTGTAATTTTGTTAATGTTATGTATACGTGTATTTATGAAATCAATGGTACGATATTAAAGAATGTTGATTGTTGCGTTACCCGAATGCCTATTGTCTAGTGCCTGACGAGTCGTTTATTGTAATTGTTAATTTATCAATTCTTTGTATATGTTGATTATTTATAAACGAATAACCGTGTGCCATACAAATTGCTTTTATTAACTAAGACTGTATAAATTTTGTCGTGCAAAGAAATATGCAAACACTCTGATCATTTGCCATTATAAAGTCAAAGCAAATCATCGCACTAATGTAAGATCTATTAAAAGTTCAATAAACAATCAAAATCCTATATTTTAATTGTTATATTTGATTTGACCCTTTTCATCAATTTATATATATACAATAAACATATTTGCAAAAAATAAAAAATAAAAAATAAAAAATAAAAAATTAAATATTTGAGAGACTCACCCGATGACTCAAGTTGTAAGTTAGAATCAGGTTCCTGGCAAAGGAGTTTGCGAAAGCTTGATAAAAGTCCAACACCTCCAAGAGCCGATCTCGTTTGATTGTATGCAAATCGCAATAAGTAAGCGCCCTAACATTCGCTGCACTCTGGCCGATCGTTGGATTCGTCCAAAAGCTGTCGCCGAAAACGTCGCCTTTCCCCAGTATTGCCACTACTTCGTCATCCTGTATGACTTCGAGGCTACCAGTCACGATAAAGCACAGAGAATCGATGGATTCTCCTGTATGATAGAGCAGATCGCCGGGTGCGCTGTGTGACATCGTGAAGTGCATCGCCAAGGCACGCAGACACCCATCAGACGCTAATCTAAATAATAAACGAGCATAGCGAATTAAAATTATTATAGTTTACAATAATAATCTAATTACATATTACATTTATAATTTAATGTTAGTTAATTTTTAAATTAAATTTAAAAGTATACAATCTTGATATACTAATAATTGTAGAATTTACCTGAAGGCGGGATGTTCGTTGAAGACCTTCCGATTAAGATGCACGCAAATGTCGGCCTTCATGTCTTTAGGGCAGTAGTTGAGAACTTTATCCGTATCCAAGCCTTTGGTCATCGCCCACGTGCTAACGACGTAATCCATGACGCGCTCACTAAGAGCTTTCGGTACTTCATGTAGCTTCATAAATTCTCTCACGTTGTTCAACATATCGTGATACTTGGCGGTAGCGGACGTCATTTGTTGGATGATAGTGGTGACATGACCGAAGATCGTGGCATACAATAAGGCTGGTTGAGGGAAAGAGAAAAAGGGAAAGAGAGAAAAAATTCTTTAAATTTATTTTACGCAAAATATTCGCAAGTATTTTTTTTTATCTAACTTCGTTGAAATATTCGCAAGTATCTTTTTTTTCATCTAACTTGTCGGATGATCGAGATATTCCTTTTGTAGCTGATTTTTACGGACATTTATAATTAGATTCAGGATTATAGTGGTATCCGTACCAGCTATGATCATCATACAGATGGTGAAAATCTTCTCATTGTCGGTTTCGGCTGCAACGTTTCCAAAGCCCACAGAGGTCATACAAGTCATTGTGAAGTAAAGAGCAGTGACATACATCGTACGGCGTGACGGGCCAGCTACTAGTTCGGGTGCGGTGCTGGCATTGGTCCACAAGTAGCTATATGGTGACTGGGTAACGTTAGCCAATTTCCACAACCACGAGTATTGCACCCCATTGTCAGCATCCGATCTCCCTATCGAATACCTTTAATGCGAGGAAATTTCTTACTATATCAGATTCATCGGACCGAAAATTGATACGATATCAAAAAAGATCACATTTGGATGCGAGATACCATGCTATTTCTTTTACGATCGCACGGAGTTAAATTTAACGTTCTTGCTTATACATTTAAATGCTTCCACATTCTGGATGAATTTTAACTTAAATTTTATTAGTAACTGGATATCGTTGCTTTGTATTGTTCCTGTGCATTCGTCCTTCTTTCATAAAAAATTATTTTTAATAAAATTAAATTTAAAAAATGTATAAAGAGCAACTGGCGTTTTATATTCAATCAAATTTCTTCTTTTTTTCAGTAGAATGAT